>NC_091462.1:9063574-9266555 GCF_027789765.1 Dendropsophus ebraccatus | reverse complement strand
GGTGGTAGTATTACCTGATTACTGGGTGGTGGTATTATACGCACACTATATGGCAGCATAAGTTGGTCATTGTATGCTGGGGTTGTTTGAGTAGTAGGTGGGGGTAATGTTTGAGTACAGTGTGGTAGTATTGGTCACAGTATGGTGATATTATTTGATCACTGTGTGGTGGTATTATTTGAGCACTATTTGGCAGTATTACCTGTCATCTTTATGGTAGTATTATTTAAATACTGTATGGTAATACTGGTTACAGAGGGGTTGGGGAGAGACTGAAAGGGCAACATAGGAGACCGGAGGGGCCACCAGATAGGAGATTGGAGGGGCCGCCAGATAGGAGACCGGAGGGGCCGCCAGATAGGAGACCGGAGGGGCCGCCAGATAGGAGACCGGAGGGGCCGCCAGATAGGAGACCGGAGGGGCCGCCAGATAGGAGACCGGAGGGGCCGCCAGATAGGAGACCGGAGGGGCCGCCAGATAGGAGACCGGAGGGGCCGCCAGATAGGAGACCGGAGGGGCCGCCAGATAGGAGACCGGAGGGGCCGCCAGATAAGAGACGGGAGGGGCCGCCAGATAGGAGACCGGAGGGGCCGCCAGATAGGAGACCGGAGGGGCCGCCAGATAGGAGACCGGAGGGCCGCCAGATAGGAGACCGGAGGGGGGCGGCCAGATAGGAGACCGGAGGGGCCGCCAGATAGGAGACCGGAGGGGCCGCCAGATAGGAGACCGGAGGGGCCGCCAGATAGGAGACCGGAGGGGCCGCCAGATAGGAGACCGGAGGGGCCGCCAGATAGGAGACCGGAGGGGCCGCCAGATAGGAGACCGGAGGGGGCCGCCAGATAGGAGACCGGAGGGGCCGCCAGATAGGAGACCGGAGGGGCCGCCAGATAGGAGACCGGAGGGGCCGCCAGATAGGAGACCGGAGGGGCCGCCAGATAGGAGACCGGAGGGGCCACCAGAAGTCTGAGGAGATATTACTAGTGTTCTCCTCGCAGGATATTATGTGTTGGGGATCTGAGCATCTGTGAATTGATGGAGGCTCTTCCCCTTCCCTTCTCCTATAATCTGTGAGAGAAAGTAGACAAAATGAAGAGCTGCAATAAACAGAACCTGGAGAATTACTTATAGGGGGTCCTCCTAATATTACACACCCATGGCTGGACCCCACAGTTTTATAATCCTTTAATGCTGCCATATGTGGACAGGACACAGTTAATTCTAATTGTAGTGGAATTTGTAGTATAGTATACAGTAGTATAGTGTGGTATAGTATACAGTAGTATAGTGTGGTGTAGTATACAGTATTGTAGTGTGGTGTAGTATACAGTGGGACAGTATAGTATAGAGTACGGTAGTATAGTGTGATGTAGTATAGTATACAGTATTGTAGTGTGGTGAAGTATAGTATACAGTCATGTGGTGTAGTATACAGTATTGTAGTGTGGTGTAGTATAGTATACAGTGGTGTAGTATAGTATAGAGGAGTTTGCGGCGCCCTGTTTAACTCTTCACTGTTTCAAAGACAAGTAAAAGCAGCCCTGACCCTGGTGACATCCATCCTCCCTGATTATCAGTGTCACTTTCTCTTACAGAAACCAAGAAAAGATGAGCGAATCCGCAGTCCAGGTAATTCATCACAATTGCTGGTATCATAAGATGATGTCCTGTAGCTGTGGGGTCCTGGGCGGGTGTAGCTGTGGGGTCCTGGGCTGGTGTAGCTGTGGGGTCCTGGGCTGGTGTAGCTGTGGGGTCCTGGGCTGGTGTAGCTGTGGGGTCCTGGACGGGTGTAGTTTTGTGGTCCTGGGCGGGTGTAGTTTTGTGGTCCTGGGCGGGTGTAGCTTTGTGGTCCTGGGCGGGTGTAGCTTTGTGGTCCTGGGCGGGTGTAGCTGTGGGGTCCTGGGCTGGTGTAGCTGTGGGGTCCTGGGCTGGTGTAGCTGTGGGGTCCTGGGCTGGTGTAGCTGTGGGGTCCTGGGCGGGTGTAGCTGTGGGGTCCTGGGCTGGTGTAGCTGTGGGGTCCTGGGCGGGTGTAGCTGTGGGGTCCTGGGCGGGTGTAGCTGTGGGGTCCTGGGCGGGTGTAGCTGTGGGGTCCTGGGCGGGTGTAGCTGTGGGGTCCTGGGCGGGTGTAGCTGTGGGGTCCTGGGCTGGTGTAACTGTGGGGTTCTGGGCTGGTGTAGCTGTGGGGTCCTGGGCTGGTGTAGCTGTGGGGTCCTGGGCTGGTGTAGCTGTGGGGTCCTGGGCTGGTGTAACTGTGGGGTTCTAGGCTGGTGTAGCTGTGGGGTTCTGGGCTGGTGTAGCTCTGGGGTCCTGGGCTGGTGTAGCTCTGGGGTCCTGGTGTTAGTGGCCTCCTGTGCATCGAGTGTGCGCCACCTGCAGGACAAGGGCGGATGCCAGGGGGATTGTGTATAAAGCACCGTCACGTATGTCGATGATGTATAAATAATATAAGTGTTTCTCGTGCGTCTTATTGGGGGACACAGATACCATGGGTATAGGCTGCTGCCACTAGGAGGCGCTGACACTAAGAAAGAAACAAAGGAAGTGACTCCTCCTGAGCAGGATATACCCGCCCACAGGCACTGAGGTAAACCAGTTTGTACCCGAGCAGTAGGAGAAGTCAAGAACAGGTAAAGTAGGAATAACACCAAAATGGAGAAAACTACCATACTGAGGAAAAACCCAAAAGAAAATGGGTGGGTGCTGTGTCCCCCAATGAAGACTACGAGAAAGAGATTTTACGGTGAATAAAAAAATCCTCTTTTCTCGTGCGTCTTATTGGGGGACACAGATACCATGGGACGTCCAAAAGCAGTCCATGGGGTGGGAAAGATAACCGCTAGACAAGGAGCTTGGTGAGAAGGCACAGAATAGCACAAACACAACCATCAACTAGGAAGAGAGCAAGGGATGATGCTGAATACATCGGAGAAAACCCCTACAGGTCCGCGGCAAAGGAAAACGGGTCTAGTCCCTGGAGCAACGTCCTGCACTGCGGACAGAGTGGGTTGTGGCAATTCTGGAAGCCAGCAACATGATGTAACATTGAGTTCAACAGAACTGGTAGGCTAGATGTGTCAGTAGGAGGCAGACACAGGTCTGGGTTCTCCAGACCAGTTTCTTGCTTTATGTTTAGTTAGTTAGATTTTCTTTTTCCTTCTAGGTCCTATGGATTCTTGGGCACGGTGGGTTATCTAAAACTCACCCTGATCCCCCCACTATGCGACCAGGGAACAGACCATAAATGTAAATGGGCTGTCACCCCTCGGTCGCCACCGGCCGGCAACGTGACACCATGGCCCCAGATCAGTCTCACTATCTGGTCGCCTTTCTGTGGACTCTGTATCCGCACAGCCCCTTCCCGCCTCGCCCCCCAAAGCTTGGCGCGTTAAGGTGAGGCACCCAACGGCTGAAGACGACAATGGTGAGTATGGGCTCCTACCTGGTGAGTATATTCCCCCTGCCCACCCTCCCAGGCAACCATTGTATTCTTATAGACAACCTTGCTTTCCTCACACAGGGATTTCTCCATCTCCCCATGCTCCACTTTCTCAGGGTCACTGTACCTCTGTGGCTCTCCCCTCAGTCAGTAACAGGCCAGCCCCCTCCACCATTTTATTTTGTACTGGTGCCTCTCTGGGTGCCATGGGGTGTACAGTGAGGGGTCTCCCACTCCTGTCAGTGCTGTGCAGGCTGCAGTTTCCCGCTTTTTTCCCTTAGTGTGGCTATGTCTGGAGTACCTGCTCTGGGGGATGCTCCGCCCCCTCCGTTAGGCCCCGCCCCTTTCGATCGCAGCATCCCGACATTTTTCTTAGGTTGCTGAGCCTGCACTGTGGATGCCCCGCCCCTCTTGTTAGGCTCCGCCCCTTTCGGGTGCCGGATGGGCCGCTGCATCCCGACATTTTTCTTATGTGGCTGATTCTGCACTGTGGGATGCTCCTCCCCCTCCCGCTAGGCCCCGCCCCCTTCGGGAGCCTCGCGGCCCGCAGCACCCCGCCATTTTTTTCTTATTATGGCCAATGTTCCATACAAGGTTCCAGCAACCCTTGGTCTGCAGATCAAGCATTTTTGGTGCTGGTTGACCCCTCTGTGTCAGATTTTATGTATGTAAGATTACATTAATACTTATATACACATTCTGGTTCCCCTCCAACCACCCAGACACATTCCTGTCAGGAGCAGGACAGGACGTCCCATGGTATCTCCATCTCCATACGGTGTTTTCCAGACACGTTACTCGCTACTAGACGGAGTTTACTGTGCTCTGAGCAGAACCCTCTGCTACATGGTGTCACGAGAAGTACATGGAACCAGACACGTTACCCGCTATCCAGGTGGTGTATCTGTACTCTGAGAACCCTCTGCTACATGGTGTCTCGAGAAGTACATAGAACCAGACACGTTACCTGCTATCAGGTGGTGTAGTGCTCTGAGCAGAACCCTCTGCTACACGGTGTCACGGTAAGTACACAGAACCAGACACGTTACCTGTCAACAAGGCGGTGTATCTGTGCTCTGAGCAGAACCCTTTGCTACATGGTTTCACAACCAGGAGAACCCTCTGCTACATGGTTGGTTATACAGGTTATGGGACCAGACACATCACCCATTGGCAGTCATTGTTCCTGTGTTAAGGCCCTATTCCACGGAACGATTATCGTCGGTATTCGGCTGATATCGGCCGCTACGGACGGCTGATCGGCTGATCGTTGCAGTCGCTTGTTTTTCAACATGTTGAAAAACAAGCGACTGATATAGCAGCGATCTGCTGCCGTCGCTCCATTAAATAGGAGCGTCGGCAGCAGACGCTGCTATATCCTAAGGGCTGCTCGGACGATCAGCGACTATCAGACCCCCCCCCCCCCCCCCCCCCCCCCCCCCCCCCCCCCCCCCCCCCCCCCCCCCCCCCCCCCCCCCCCCCCCCCCCCCCCCCCCCCGCAGCTCCCCGCCGCCCCTCCCGCACTCACCCGCTCGCTGCAGCCGCATTGAATAGCAGCAGCAGCGAGCGGGGAACGAGGAGCAAATGAGCGCTGGGAGCGCTCGTTTGCTCCTCTGACGACCCGTGGAATAGGGGCATTACTCAGAGCTTTCCCCTCTGCTACAGGATGTCACAAGCACAACACATGTCCTGTCATTCACATCACCCATTAGCGGGCAGTGCTTCAGACCTGCCTCTCATCTTCATGACATAGATTCCTTTGCTACATGATGTCACAGACATAGAACTGGACATGTTACCCCCTCCCAGGTGGTGGTACAAGTTTATTCAGAGCTCTGCCCTTTGCTGCATGATATGGCTCCAACTACATTACCTGTAGTTCGGTTTGCACAGATTGTGGTATTCTGTTACACAATGTAATGCACCACCTTCAGGTCCACTCACTTGGTCTTATCTTCTCATGGTGCTCTACTTCAGGAAGCTGTCCTTGGTCAGCACCAGCCACATTGCCTCTTCTCTTTGATCTGGGTGAAGTGAGGCCTCTCGGTTCCTCAGGTGAAACAATAAATGGTTTCTTCTACCCCTGGTGTATGCAGGACATCTACTGCCTACATGACTCACAGTGCTGCTTTAGGACTTCTTCTGCATCTGCCCATGGCCAACATAGCAAGTATTTAGACATCTACTGCCTACATGACTCACAGTGCTGCTTTAGTTCAGGGTTTTGCAGTGCTCCCGCATACACAGTTACTCCTACGCTCTGGAGTAGCACACTGTTGTGCATGACCCCCCTATCCTAGGTTTGGTTTTTTACCACTCAGTCAGGAACTCTTCAAGCACTTCAGCACTCTGTGAGGATGGAATATTTAGTATAATAAGTATCTTACAGTCCTCCAGAGAACTGTTATTCCGAAATTGCTTCTTCCGACAGGCAGGTGTGGGTTTTCGGCCCTCATTGGCCTCTATGAGCACTCCTGCTTGACTTCCTTGTCCTTGGTCTTCTTGTTGACCGGCCATGCTCTCCAGACGGGACTCCCGGTCTCCCTCCCTTATCTTGTCTCCCATGTGGAGTCCTCGATAACTTCTCTCTTAAAGGTTTCCTCTCCTTGCAAACAGGGTTGTTCACTGGCCCATGTCTGGCCCTACCTAAGGCTCTATCGTCTCTATCGCATTCTGGCCAGGCTTACATTTGTTCGGCAAGTTGCCAATTCTTGATCATCTTTTCTCATTCACCATTAAAGTCCCCTTGTTTTTCTGTTGCTCTGTCCACCAGAGCATCTGGCTCGCCTTTCCAATTGCCTAGGGCTCTGGTTGAGCTGGTTGACCCTTTAATCTTTTCTATGTGGCCATCGGACTCCGCATAAGGTTCTTTTCTTCTGGTCTTCTCCCACTTTCGCAACAGCCGTATATTCTCTTTTTTTGCTGTTCTGCTCTTACCAAGCAGCGTCTCTGCTCATTCTTTGAGGCGTTGGTTTCTAGATTTAGTCTACATATGGACTCTAGTCTATGTACTACCTGTTGTGCCCATTGTCCGGTGACCACTCCCGTGCCCATCAGCCTTGCCTTTCATGCTCTCGAGTACCTCTAGTCTCCTGGGAGCAGAGTGTTTTGCATTATCGACCTCTTTTCTAAGGCTTTAACAGCCGATGGAGTTGTTTTTTCCCGGCCTACCGGCTTCCTCTGCTCCTCTTTTCTGCTGGGCACTGCTGGGTACCAGGTACTTCTGTACTTCTTTCAGGACAACTTACTCAAGATTCAGATCATGGTTTTCCTTTCTCCTGCTCCTTCCTTTCCCTGAACTGCATTACGCTTGGAAAGCTTTATTCTTCATATTACCATCTGTGTTTCTCAGATGGGGTTACTCATGTCATAGGCCATGGTTTCTCCTAGATTGCTATACTTCTCTTGTGCTCGAGCTTTGTCTTCTCAGTGAAGACTGTACTCCTAGGCCTATGGAGCTTCCAGCCTGGCCATTCTTCCCAGCTCCATTGTCAGGGACGCAGCTTCTCCTGCATCTCATGTGGCACCTTCTATGAGAAGACGCTCAGTCTTTTTCTCCTTTATCTGACACCTTAGGCCTCTATGCGCCATGAAACATTTTCCAGTCTCTCCCGTCATGGTTGTATTTGCCTTTTTTCTGTTCTACCCCAGAGTAAGTCCCTGCCGCCTGTGGTCGCCTACTTGGCTGGGCGTCTGTTTTTTCTCCCCACATCTAGCCTACCAGTTCTGTTGAACTCAATGTTACATCATGTTGCTGGCTTCCAGGATTGCCACAACCCACTTTGTCCGCAGTGCAGCACGTTGCTCCAGGGACTAGACCCGTTTTCCTTTGCCGCGGACCTGTAGGGGTTTTCTCTGATGCATTCCGCATCATCCCTTGCTCTATTCCTAGTTGATGGTTGTGTTTGTGCTATTCTGTGCCTTCTCACCAAGCTCCTTGTCTAGCGGTTATCTTTCCCACCCCATGGACTGCTTTTGGACGTCCCATGGTATCTGTGTCCCCCAATAAGACGCACGAGAAAAGAGGATTTTTTACTCACCGTAAAGTCTCTTTCTCGTAGTCTTCATTGGGGGACACAGCACCCACCCATTTTCTTTTGGGTTTTTCCTCGGTATGGTAGTTTTCTCCATTTTGGTGTTATTCCTACTTTACCTGTTCTTGACTTCTCCTACTGCTCGGGTACAAACTGGTTTACCTCAGTGCCTGTGGGCGGGTATATCCTGCTCAGGAGGAGTCACTTCCTTTGTTTCTTTCTTAGTGTCAGCGACTCCTAGTGGCAGCAGCCTATACCCATGGTATCTGTGTCCCCCAATGAAGACTACGAGAAAGAGATTTTACGGTGAGTAAAAAATCCTCTTTTTTTCAGCAGCTGCTAAGGTTGCGCGAAATGATCAGAGTGCTGAGGCAGAGCATCTCCACACCAACATGGTTCTGATCGAGAACATCCAGGACTCCTGCACTGATGACATATTGATCCTCCTCATAGAAAATATTAGCGACACAATCTGTGACACCGACTTTACCTTGGAGAGAATTCATGAGATCCAGTCGGCTGTCGTCACCTTTAACTGCGACATTGGTAACATAAGCTGTGTCTACATACATAGCCTCCACATACATAGCCTCTACACATATAGCCTCTACATATATAACATTTGCACATATAACCTCTACATGTATAACATTTACACACATAACCTCTACATACATGACCTCTACATATATAACATTTACACACATAACCTCTAAACATATAACCTCTACATGTATAACATTTACACACATAACCTCTACATACATGACCTCTACATATATAACATTTACACACATAACCTCTACATACATGACCTCTACATATATAACATTTACACACATAACCTCTACATACATGACCTCTACATATATAACATTTACACACACAACCTCTATATACATGACCTCTACATATAAAGGGGGAGATTTATCAAACATGGTATAAAGTAAAACTGGCTCAGTTGCCCCAAGCAACCAATCAGATTCCACCTTTCATTTTCCAAAGAGTCTTTGAGGAATGAGAGGTGGAATCTGATTGGTTGCTAGGGGCAACTGAGCCAGTTTCACTGTACGCCATGTTTGATAAATCTCCCCCATAACCTCTACATATATAACATTTACACACATAGGGGGAGATTTATCAAAGGGTTGAAAATTTAGACTGGTGCAAACTGGCCACAGCAACCAATCACATCCCCTCTTATATTTTACCAGAGCTGAAAGCTAAGCTGTGATTGGTTGCTGTGGCCAGTCTGCACCAGTCTAAATTTTACACCCTTTTGATAAATCTCCCCCATAATCTCCCCCAATATATTTTTTACATATACACATAAATAGCATGTGTGTGTGTGTGTGTGTGTGTGTGTGTGTATGTATATGTATATGTGTATATATATATATATATATATATACATATACACACAGTATAACCTCTCTACAAATATAACATATATATCTTTATATTGTTTCTCTTCAATCAGACATCTTCAGTTTTATCCAAAAATTCTGCCAAAACCACAGAGTAAATCAGCAGAACCTGACTGCAAAGCCGCTAGAGGAGACAAGGAGCATCAGGGCTGAAGGGGTACCCCCGAATACACAAGAGGACCACCTTGTCATCTATTTTGAGAGCCCAAAGGTGGGTGGTGGGCAAGTACAGAAGGCAGAGATGTTCCCGGAGGAAGAGGCCGCTCTCATCACCTTCTCTGATGCACAAAGTAAGTGACATGTCTGAGTGTAGAGTTATGGGATCTGCCAGATCTGACGTGTTATATAAAAGTACAATAGAGATCATCGGAGTGTTCGAGATGAAGTGTCCTTGCTTACAGAAGTGTATGGGGGAAGTATATTAGGCACAAATATTAGACATTTAGTATCAACTGATAGCAACAACTGCAACATTCAGGTAAATCCCAAAGCACTGTGTATTAGTGAGATCTCGGGAGCTGTGTGTGAGGCACCACATTATATACAGGTCAGTGTAGGAAGACTGGAAAAGTGATCTGTGGTAACTAGGGAGTAAGGCCTCATTCACACGTTCTGTGATTTTTCTGGGCCGCAAAACCTCATCCCTAAATGCTTCCGTATCTGTAAAATGTGTTTAGTAGTAGTTTGCTTAGATTTGATCCGTGTTTTTTATGGACGTCACGGATGTGACTTCTGTGATGTCCGCCAAAAATATGTATCCCACAGACTTTTATTGGTAATCCGTACTGCAATCGCAATGCGCACTATGACATGTCCTATTTTTTACTGTACGGATTGCGGATCCGTGAAGAAACGGAATGTGTAAATAGCACAATAGAAATTAATGGGCAATAAGTTGAAACGTATTTGCGAATCCGCAATTACGGACAAGTTTGCGGGACGTGTATGCGGGAAGTTACTTCGGCCTTCTGGTCACATGATCACACTGGAGACCACCCACAGAAAATGAAAAGATCAGAGCTGCAGAGAGGTGAAGAAGTGGCCTAAAGAGGATGAAGATGACACCAGAGAGCGTTTCTGTTCACATGGATATTATTAGAATTGTTGCATGTATAACTCCAGGGACTCCATTTTGTGGAATAACACCCCTATCTGTTTCTTGAGCGCATAGGAGACATCTCCCATCAGGAAAGACCTACTTAGGGCGTTGAGCTCTTAGCCAGACATCATAAGGTGAATGTGTCCATCTCTGCGCTTCTCTTATGGGCCTACACAGCAGCACTCTTTTCTTCTTTTTTTTCCCCCTCGCTATATTCTGCACATAGACTGTCTGACAAGTCAGCAAATTTACTCTGTAGTCTGCTCAATACGGCGGAGGAGGCCACCTCAGCATATATAGCCATGTAGTGCATTAGTGAGGCCCTAGAGCCTTGCCTGTTATAGTTATAATACTCAGCTGTTCATCACAGCAGAATGAGATATCACACACGGCATGTTGCTCCTGCATGGTTATTACTAGTATTAAAGGGGTACTTTGGGCAAATATAAAAACTCACAGGGGTAAAACATAATCAAGAGCTACTTACCGATCCCGAGCCTCCGCAGCACCACCACTCTTGATTCCCCACCTGTCTCCTGGATCTCCTGCGGCGTTACGACCTGGCAGGAACCATGAGCGGTGGTGCTGCGGGGGCCCCTTGAACCATTCATGGTCTGCTGCAATCTGTGAAAGGACCTTGTGTCTGGCTTATATGTCTAATACTGTACATACAGTATATCTTTCTTTCTTTCTTTCTTTATTACAGCCGTGAAGATCATAATGAAAAAGGAACATGTCATAAGTAAGAAGTCGATCACTGTGTATCGATACTACTCCAGTTTAGGTACAGCCCTATATGGGAAACAAAGGCCTACTGTAGAAAAACCACAGCCCATTCAGCTCCCTATCAGTCCATACTTATTGGAGTTTATAAGGAAAGACGGAAGACTGAAGCAAAGCATAGAGAAGAAAATGTCCGATAAAAAGTCTGAGATCCTGTGGCCAGATCAGAGCTGCGCAAACCCATTCGTAACATTGTGTTTTCCCACTTCTCTATCGTCACATCTCAGGACTATAGCAAAGGTTGCCCACACATGGACTGAGGAGGTCTCCACCGAGTTCTCGAAGATTATTTCAAGGTATAAAGTCATAGACTGTAAAATGAGTCCTTTAGCGTGGGAGGAGATTAGGGAGCAGACCTCCACTGCTGCCTATGATGGAGTACTGATCAAACCCAACACTGAGGCTGAGAAGGTCTTCCTGGCAGGCACCATGAAGGATGTTAATAAGATAGAGCAGAGCTTCAGGAAACTGTTGGAGGAAATCAGCAGAAAAGCAGAGAGAAGTCATAACGTGTCGACCATTGAAGAACCAATGTCTGCAGCTTTCTATCATATTATATGCAACAGTGGTGTGGAGAAGAAGATACTGACAGATGTCCCGGAGCTGAAGATGGAGTATGACCCATCCAAGTACCGTGTCCTGTTCACCGGACTGAGAGATGAAGTTCTCCAAGCTAAGTGTGAAATACTCAGTGTTAAACAGCAGCTGATATCTAAATCCATCCCTGTGGACCCTCATGTCCTACAGTTCTTGATGTTTGCAGGCAATGAAGAGGTCTCCTGTCTTCTCTTTGCACGTCACAAGATTAATGCTCTTATTGAGATTGAAGAAAACACAATAAAACTGAGCGGTTACTCAAGAAAAGACTTGATGGACGGAGAAGATCAAATAAAACGAGAACTAATCTGTCAACAAATTCCAGTTGAGCACAAGGGTCTCCTACAAAGCCCGGAATGGAAGAGTCTCCAGTCACATCTACTTGACTCGCCCACCTCTGAGACCTGCACAGTCCTAATCCTAGAGTCCCCTCCCGGAGCGGAGAACGATGTGGTGGTCGCAGGTTTGTCCTCAAGTGTACACAAGAGTTACAAAGAAATCCACGAGTTTGTGGAGAAAAACACTCCAGTGCAGAAGAAAATCCCCGTCAAGTCAATGGCCGTCATGCAGTTCATCAAGGAGGAGAAGAACATTTTGGATCATCTGAAACGGATTAATGTCAAGGTTGTATTAAGAAATAGAAACATGCTACTGATAGGAACCAAGACCTATGTGGAGGAAGCAGCTTCTCATGTACAGAAGATCCTGTCCTCTCTCTATGATGACACCTTGCGTATCGATAAACCAGGAGCCAAGAAGTTTTGTTTGGCGAACGAAGAGCTCTATGTAACAACAGTAAAGAATAAATTCAGATGTGTATTACATCTACAGAAAGATGGGGAAAATGATGAAACTATCAATGAAACATCTCTGGATGGACCTCAGTACCAAATACAGCTGCCCCAGGGGGTGACTGTGTCAGTGTACAGGGAAGACTTGTGCAGGCACAGGGCAGATGTCATTGTTAATGCGGCCAATGAAGATCTGAGACACGTTGGGGGTCTGGCAATGGCGATACTGAATGCGGCTGGACCCAAACTCCAAGATGACTGCGATCGTATTATCTGTGAGCAGGGAAGTTTGTTCCCCGGTGAATCGGTGATCACGGATGCAGGAAACTTACCATGTAAGCAGGTCATCCATACTGTGGGGCCAAGGTGGAATTCCAACTCATCACAAAGAAGTAAGAGTCTTCTACAGACAGCCATACGGAGCAGTTTAGCATTGGCTGCCGAGCATGGTCATAGGTCTATCGCTATTCCAGCTGTCAGTTCTGGTATATTTGGTTTTCCTATACCAGTATGTGCACAGAGTATTGTGGAGGCCATCAAAGAGTTTGTGCAAGGCAAAGGCAGATCCAGCTCGGTGACCAATATAAATCTGGTAGACACTAAACATGAAACCATCGCAGCCTTCATCAAGTCTCTCAAGGAGCAGTTCGGAGAACAGAACTTAACCAGATACCAAGTGCCAAATGCTACACAGATACCACTTCAAAGCATAGACGAAGAAGCAACGGCAAGTGCAATGATCAGCAACCAAAGCATTATGATTATTATCAAAGAAGGATTCCTTCAAGACGCCACAGTAAGTGCTGCCCCTTATTCCTTCATGAGTGTGATGACCATGTGTTTAGAGAAGTTACATTGCCGGTGGTTTCCTATACACATCCCAACCACAGGATAGGGGATGACTGGCTGAGTGCTCAGCAATATTTGTTAGCCCTATAGAGAAAATGGAGCATTGGTTGTGCATACATGGTGCGCTCTATTCATTCAGGGGGCAACTTTCCTCCATTTTTAGGAACAGTAAGGGTTCTATCAGTCAGACCCCCACCGATGAGCTAGATATCCCCAATCCTGTTGGTAGAAAGACCAGTGGAGAAATAAAGTGTTACCCAATGTCTGCAGAAGCTATTAGACCATCTTTGTACTGCACAGACATGTCAGCTCCTCCAGACAGTAGCAGCTGCTCTCCCCTCCAGCTTATTGATGGCACATGGGACCTTGTATTTTAATACTACACCACGCACAAAAAGGTAGGGATATTTGGCCTGCTAGTGAAATGTATGGAAAATGTAAAGTAAAGTTCTGGCTCTGGTGATATTATATCATGGGGTATACAGTATAAGTAGAAGCAGCAATGGTGATTTCGTCATTTAAAACTATTTATTGAAACAAAAGCCAACAACAGTGGTGAGTATACTAACAAAAAAAAGGTAGTTCCTCGATAACTTGCCATGTGCCCTTGAGCATCAATAACAGCTTGACAACGACGTCTCATGCACTTCACGAGTCACCTTATTGTCTGCTGAGGCATGGCATCTTGCGCTTCTTGAAGGGTCATTGAGGTTCTAGGACACAGAGTTATGAGCTTCAACGCAGCGACAGCCAAGAAACCTATGGGATTCAGGTCTGGGGAAAGTGTAAGGTATTTCGCTAATGATGCTGTGACCTCAATGAGCTGGAGCGCTGTCCTTCATGAAGATGAAAGTATATATGGGCTGTCACTACCATTCATGATGTGTAGGGCAGTTCTGTATTGACTAGACACATCTGCCCTGTACACTGTAACACCACCACCACTAGACACACCTGCCCTGTACATAGTAACACCACAACCACTAGACACACCTGCCCTGTACACTGTAACTCCACAACCACTAGACACACCTGCCCTGTACACTGTAACACCACCACCACTAGACACAC
Organism: Dendropsophus ebraccatus; assembly: GCF_027789765.1. NCBI lineage: Eukaryota > Metazoa > Chordata > Amphibia > Anura > Hylidae > Dendropsophus > Dendropsophus ebraccatus. The sequence goes on along the minus strand of NC_091462.1, from coordinate 9,252,471 downwards.
CTGCCCTGTACACTGTAACACCACCACCACTAGACACACCTGCCCTGTACACTGTAACACCACCACCACTAGACACACCTGCCCTGTACACTGTAACACCACCACCACTAGACACACCTGCCCTGTACACTGTAACACCACCACCACTAGACACACCTGCCCTGTACACTGTAACACCACCACCACTAGACACACCTGCCCTGTACACTGTAACACCACCACCACTAGACACACCTGCCCTGTACACTGTAACACCACCACCACTAGACACACCTGCCCTGTACACTGTAACACCACAACCACTAGACACACCTGCCCTGTACACTGTAACACCACCACCACTAGACACACCTGCCCTGTACACTGTAACACCACCACCACTAGACACACCTGCCCTGTACACTGTAACACCACCACCACTAGACACACCTGCCCTGTACACTGTAACACCACCACCACTAGACACACCTGCCCTGTACACTGTAACACCACCACCACTAGACACACCTGCCCTGTACACTGTAACACCACCACCACTAGACACACCTGCCCTGTACACTGTAACACCACCACCACTAGACACACCTGCCCTGTACACTGTAACACCACCACCACTAGACACACCTGCCCTGTACACTGTAACACCACCACCACTAGACACACCTGCCCTGTACACTGTAACACCACCACCACTAGACACACCTGCCCTGTACACTGTAACACCACCACCACTAGACACACCTGCCCTGTACACTGTAACACCACCACCACTAGACACACCTGCCCTGTACACTGTAACACCACCACCACTAGACACACCTGCCCTGTACACTGTAACACCACCACCACTAGACACACCTGCCCTGTACACTGTAACACCACAACCACTAGACACACCTGCCCTGTACACTGTAACACCACCACCACTAGACACACCTGCCCTGCACACTGTAACACCACAACCACTAGACACACCTGCCCTGCACACTGTAACACCACCACCACTAGACACACCTGCCCTGCACACTGTAACACCACCACCACTAGACACACCTGCCCTGCACACTGTAACACCCCCACCACTAGACACACCTGCCCTGTACACTGTAACACCACCACCACTAGACACACCTGCCCTGTACACTGTAACACCACCACCACTAGACACACCTGCCCTGTACACTGTAACACCACCACCACTAGACACACCTGCCCTGCACACTGTAACACCACCACTAGACACACCTGCCCTGCACACTGTAACACTACCAGACACACCTGCCCTGTACACTGTAACACTGCCACCACTAGACACACCTGTACACTGTAACACCACCACCACTAGACACACCTGCTCTGTACACTGTAACACCACTAGACACACCTGTACACTGTAACACCCCCGCCACTAGACACACCTGTACACTGTAACACCCCCGCCACTAGACACACCTGTACACTGTAACACCACCGCCACTAGACACACCTGTACACTGTAACACCCCCACCACTAGACACACCTGTACACTGTAACACCCCCACCACTAGACACACCTGTACACTGTAACACCCCCACCACTAGACACACCTGTACACTGTAACACCACCGCCACTAGACACACCTGTACACTGTAACACCACCGCCACTAGACACACCTGTACACTGTAACACCCCCGCCACTAGACACACCTGTACACTGTAACACCACTAGACACACCTGTACACTGTAACACCCCCACCACTAGACACACCTGTACACTGTAACACCCCCACCACTAGACACACCTGTACACTGTAACACCACCGCCACTAGACACACCTGTACACTGTAACACCACCACCACTAGACACAGAAGACAATTAGGCGATTTGTGTACAGCAGGAGACCGTTGTCAGCTGTAATTGATGCTCAAGGACACATGACGAGTTATAGAGACTGACATGTTGGGGTAAGCCCATCCCTGTTGTGACTTTTGTTTAAGATGAGGAAATCCCCATTGCTGCTTCTCCTTGTATACCCCATGATATATCATCACCGGATCCAGAACTTTTTAAGTTTTACATAAATTTAATCTACAAGCCAAATATCCGTAACTTTTTGTGAGTAGTGTATAGTTTGGTACTTCTGGATTCTACAGTAGACATGCCTTTAGTTATAAGTTGTTAAAGGGGTACTCCGGCTAAAATCAGAGGTGGCAGCAGAGAGCACTTTGTCAGACTGGAGAGAATACACCACTTTCTGCAGGGCATACAGCAGCTGATAAGTACTGGAAGACTGGAAATTTTTAAATAGTAATTTACAAATTTATATAACTTTCTGACACTAGTTGATTTGAAAGAAAAAAAATGTTTGCTGGAGTACCCCTTTAAAAAGAATGAATTGTCTAAATCTTGAGACTTGTAAGTGAGCGTTGTCCCCTGTGTCTCTGTGATCAGACAGATGTGATTGTGAACAGTGTGGGGAGAGACCTCCATCTGAACAGCGGCGGAGCATCCAGAGCGCTCTATGAAAAGGCAGGAAAACAGCTGCAGGTATTATTAACACAAGAAGGATCCGGAGCCCCAGTGCTCGATGGCGCCACCTTTGTTACTCTGGGCTGTAATTTGTCCTGTCAAATCGTGGTTCATGTTGTCGTTCCTCGATGGGATGGAGGAAAAGGGTCATCGGAACAGGTATGGGGTCAATATGGAGGTAATGGGAGAGTTCACAGTTATGTACTGTACAGGGGTGTTTCTGTCTGGGAGTATATAATGTTGATTGTGTATAATTTTAATAGACATTGCCTTGTAGATTTCCACCCTGCACCTGATATTCTAGTTATATAGGCCATACGTGATTCTTCAAGGGGTTTTCTGGGACTTTTACATTGATGCCTCTGATCTGCTTCTTTGCAGAGGCCTGGCTCCGGCAAATACTCAGCCAATGTGGTGGGAAGCAGATTGCGCCATTCATCATGCAGAGCTGCAGTAACCCGGCATGTCCACTACACAGTGGAGCCATCTGCTTCTTGTCCTGTTCATTGTGTATTTGCTGGAGCCAGGGCTGTCCATCAGACATTGAGGATAGACCATCAATGTGGAAGTCCTGTAAAGGGGTTATCCAGAGAGCAGAAGAGGTCCGTTTTGGAAGTATAGCTGTTGAGATAAAAGTCAAGCAAACCACGTCCGCACACAATGTCCAAGACTCCTTTGTCCCCTCCAGACTTTTTTGTCCTCCTCTAGACTACTCTGTCTCCTTCAGACATCTCATTCTCCTCCAGACTCCTTGATGCCGCTTTAGATTCCTTTTCCTCTTCAGAAATTTAGGGGGAGATTTATGAAACGGTGTAAATATACACCTGGTGTAAACTGCCTACAGCAACCAATCACAGCTCCTCTTATATCCTACCAGAGCTGAGAGCTGAGCTGTGATTGGTTGCTGTGGGCAGTTTACACCAGGTGTATATTTACACCCTTTCATAAATGTCCCCCTTAGAGCATTGGCATATCTTCCAGAGAGCCAAAGGATTGGGCATGTTAAAAACCAGCACGACTGATTCTTTTCCTCCCTATCATCATCTGTTGTGAGTCCGTAGGCCTACATAGATTTAGGTGATCAGCAGAATCTGACAGAATTGGAGAATTTGTCTGACTTTAATGTGTATGGCCTGTTTAACTGTAATGTTAATGTTGGGTCAAGGTCAGACATCTCAGTGTGTATAAAAAAAAAAAGCTGTATCCAGAGAACAAGAAAGAACCTTCTATATGGTCCTCATGTGCAGGTGCCTGCAGCCCTAACCCCTAATGTCCATAAATGTATGGAGTCTGACACCTTACTTGACTCCGGTTACAAAAGTCATGTATCCTATGGTGATCTAGAGTTAACATGTGTGTCCATCAGTGTGATTGTGCTATGTTCCTCATGGTCTTGCAACTGTTTTTCCTCTCAGGTTCTCAGACAGACGATGCAGACCTGCCTGGATACAGCAGAGAAGAAGCAGCTGACGTCCATCACATTTCCAGCCATTGGGACAGGAGTTCTGGGGTTTCCTAAAGACGTGGTGGCGGCTCTCATGTTTGATGAAGTCCTCAAGTTCAGTTCCTCATCCAAAAATCAACGCCTTCAAAAAGTGATATTCATGCTGCATCCGAAGGACACAGAGACTATTAAGGTAAAAGTATAGAGGGGACATATATGTGATGGTGGATGATGGAGATGATACTGTATTATATATATTACAATGGTTGTGTCAGATAAAGAGCCATTACTTCTACAGGTTCCTCAGGAACAGTTTCATTCTGAGCACCAGCAGTGTTCCGGACTTGTACTCTATAGGACATCATCTGTACTATCTATAGTGAAGGGATTTGCCTAAAAAAAATAAACATGTCTTTGTGGTTCCTGCTGACCTGTCTGCAACAACCAGAGATAGTCAGAAAGCCAGGAACAGCCACAGACGCTGTGTGTAAGGGCCCTATTCCACCGGACGATTATCGCTTGCATAATCGTTAACGATTAACGATCTCAAACGACCGCTATTGAGAAAGACCTGAAAACGTTTACTCATTTCCATTGAACGATAATCGTTACTTATGATCGTAATTGCGATCGTTTTTCTTCGCTATTTATTCGCTATTGCGTTCATATCTATTGCGAACGACCGAACGATGTCTTATTCAATGCGAACGAGCAACGATAAAAATAGGTCCAGGTCTTATAAAGCGATCAACGATTTCTCGTTCGGTCGTTAATCGTTAACTGCATTTCAACCGAACGATTATCGCTTAGATTCGAACGATTTAACGATAATCTGAACGAAAATCGTCCAGTGGAATAGGGCCCTAAAGCCCGTATTCCACGGGTCGTTGGAGGAGCAAACGAGCGCTGTCAGCGCTCGTTTGCTCCTCGTTCGCCGCTCGCTGCCGCCGCTATTCAACGCGGCTGCAGCGAGCGGGTGAGTGCGGGAGGGGGCGGCGGGGAGCTACGGGGGGGATGCCCGGGTGATCGCTGATCGTCCGGGCAGCCCATAGGATATAGCAGCATCTGCTGCCGACGCTCCTATTCAACGGAGCGACGGCAGCAGATCGCTGCTATATCAGTCGCTTGTTTTTCAACATGTTGAAAAACAAGCGACTGCAACGATCAGACGACATGAACGATGTCGGCTGATCGTTGCACTCTATTCCACGGAACGATTATCGTCCGTAGCGGTCGATATCGTCCGAAAACGAACGATAATCGTTCCGTGGAATAGGGCCTTTACTCTTATTGACATTAATGGAAGTTGCATAAACAATGTAGCACTGAGAGCTATGCTGCTTCCCCCCAGAGTGTAGCTCAAGGGGCCATGCCATTTACTAAACTCCCGTTACTGTCAATTGGAGTTGTGTAAATTTCAAAAGACACTCACCTTGGCCATTTTCTGTTTCCTCACCGTGTCCCATCAGTATTTATAGCGCTGCTGTGTGTATTACCACCTCAGTTTAGTCTTCTGCATTACACTTATGTGTGGCATCATAATATGTTTTTATCCCATGCTGTGATGTCACAGAGAACATAGTGTCACTGGGGGCATTATCCCATTATTGTGACATCACTGGCAGCATAATTCATATAATATGACATCATTGGCGGCATTACCCCATTACTCTGACATTATAAACAATATTATGTTTTTATCTGATCCATTATAAAGAGTTTTTATAGTGGGTGGCATGACCCCTTTAGGATAATAAGTTATACTGTGACATTACTGTGTGTGTATTATCCCTGTACTGTGACATCACTGTGTATTATCCCCCTGTACTGTGACATCACTGTGTGTATTATCCCTGTACTGTGACATCTCTGTGTATTATCCCTGTACTGTGACATCACTGTGTATTACCCCTGTACTGTGACACCACTGTGTGTATTATCCCCCCCTGTACTGTGACATCACTGTGTGTATTATCCCTGTACTGTGACATCACTGTGTAGCATATTCTATGTCTCTTATTGCATTATACAAGCAGAACTCATCATTGTTACATTTATTGTATTTAGGAATTTTACAGAGAACAAGGTGCAAGAAAGATCAGAAATCCTGTGCAGAGCCGTCCAGTGTCCGCAGCGGCCTCAGAAGCCACACAGGGATCCGGAGCGAGCTCAGACACAGGTAAGAGACTGCAGAGACTCCATGTTACCTCAGAGTGCTGAGATCATAAAACCAACTCATCGTAAAACCTTTTAATGGGTGGTGAGGACCTGCGGGATGTGATGTCACACGGGCTGCAGTGTCCGCAAACAAAGAAGTGCAAATTATTCTCAGGAATTGGGTCTAGTCTCCAGGACTTCCTGTTGTCTGTGAGTGTGGTGGTGTCACACGGCCCAGTGAGGGGACAAGTTATCCCTGGACTTTGTGATTTGTTCATGGCCGATAAGTAGCCTAGCCCAGCCCTTGTGTATCCTGCTTACATCAGTCCTGCATTATTAGCAGATTGTAATAGCTATGAGCTCTTCAGTGACCTTCATATAACGCCCCATAACGCCGCTATGTGTGACCTAATCATAAACCCCCTTTGCGGGGCGTGGCCTAAGTGAGGTGTGGACAGACACACGGCCCAGAGCTTCTGCCCGATAATCCTGTAAATTATCCTCCCTGCATAGCAAACCCTCCTGCAACCTGCACAGAAATCAACAAGATATCCATTACGACATAGCCAGGATGGTAAATACAAAATCAAGCCAGGGGAAGTGCAGGAAGGAGGCGGGCACAGAAGCACCTCAGAGTGAGGATAGTACCTCGCCTCGGAATGGCTGCATGGCTCAGGAAGTGTGCCCACACAGCTGCTTCTGAACGTGCCAGAGACCGCATGGAACAGAGCTGACAGCTGCGGCTGATGCAGGTACTGCATGGAGGGCCAATGCTGAGAATACTGCGGAGGACACTTATGTGCTGGGGAAACAAGCCCGCACACTGTACCTGGCTGCCAAGCATCCTATCGCTTAACAAATATATGGGATCAATGAGACAAGGTATCCCTGATAAGGCAAGATTTGAAGGTGACAAATAAGTGCATTACTACTATTAAGAGCAGAGTCAGTGGACGTGGAGGATCACAGGCCGCCAGTTGCCAGAGATCTTAAAGGAGAAGTCCGTCCAAAATGGGGGGAACATAATAAAGAACTTATACTTACCGGCCCCTGTGCCCTCGCAGTGGTCCATCCCCAGGCTCCCAGACCCTGCCCAACGTCATCTTCTCCCCTTTTCATGGTACGTCATGATCCGGTGGCAAAGGCTGGAAGATAGTCCTCTTAGCCAGTCAGTGACTGCAGTAATGTCCCACCCCAGTCACTGACTGGCTGAGCGGGGCATTCATCAGCCGGATTGTAATGTATCAGGGGGCAGATATGGAGAATCCAGCAGGGGTCCAGGAGCTGGACAAGGGCGCCTTATTATGTTACCCCCAACCCCTGCCTGTAATAAATCATTTATTGCCCCAGACTTCTCCTTTAAGAAGGTGATCCACAATGTTTTCTTTCTTATATCTAAGACTGATGACTTGGAAAACCCACTTTGTAGAAATAACTTGAGACGTATAGGAGTCCCTGAATGTGCTGAGGAGAATAGTGCTTTGAGACTCACTGACAGAATCACTAAGGAAAAGCTCTCCCCTCTGTTTGCCGTTGAGAGGGCTCCTAGACTCCCCCTATGTGAACCACCTCCAAGACCGATCCTGCTTAAGATACTGCATTTCAGGAACAGAGAGGCCATATTGTCAGCTGCATGAAATCACCCGGATTTGTCCATTAATGGCGGTAAGAGATCCATATTTCTTAGCTGTTCCACCGAGGTGCAGAGGCGTCAGGCTCAATTTATGGACCTAAAGAAAAGATTTGTGAATTGAATGTCATTTACTCTATGATCTACGCTGCCAGGTTACTTGTAGTTCTCCTAGGCGCAGTGCACATGTTGTAATTGCTTATATTGCAGGTAGATACAGGCCTAAAGTTATCATAGGTAGAAAGCTCTGGGCATTCTCTATTGCTGCTGTATGTTGAGCAATAATAAAAAAAATTATCTGATCAAAAAACAAACAAAACTCTTTTGTTTTTTTTACCTCCATCCATTTGTCATTGCCCCATGTACACATGCCACATGTATTGTATTCCATCTCACCGTGTGCTGTTCTCCTCCTTCCCTGCAGCTTTCTTTGGAGCAGTGAAAACCCTGAGTCTGGGAGTTCATGAAATGCAGGTCGGACCTATCAAATACCAAGTAAAGACGGGAGACATAACCAAGGAAGACACTGACGTCATTGTCAACTCAACTAACACATCATTTAACTCTAAATCCGGTAAAGTTCAGACCGTCTCTACATGTGCAAGAATAGCTGGGGGGGGGGGGGGGGGGGGTGACACAGGTCACATGATAGAGAGTGGGGAAAGGACAAGGGGTCACATGACACTAAGGGAGGAATGGTGGGAAATCACATGAAAGTGTGCGGGGGGGGGGGAGGGATAGAGGTCACATGACTGTGTGGGGAAGGGATATAGGAATTGAAGAAGTCCGGCCAAAATTAATTTTTGATATTTTACTGATGAAAAGTTATACAAATTTCTAATGTACGTTAACTATGGGAAATGCACATATAGGGCTATTTCCCTTAATTTAGTAGATCAGGAAGTGTTAGAACTCTCTCAGATATAGTGACGTCACGACGAAAGGTGTAATTCCTATGGAGTGTCCAGCAGGGGCCGCTCTATATGTAGAAGTCTATGGGACTTTATTGTTTCTATAGATGTCTATGTAAAGTAATGTAGTGTAGTGTACAGTATGCTTTATTGAATGAATACATCTATGGAATACTATGGGGAACAAGTGATCCGCCGCATTCCCGCCAATCCGCCGCATTCCCGCCGTCCGCCGATCCGCACTATATACACTGAACTACAGCTCCCATCATCATCAGGTGATTGGAGCTGTAGCTGAGTTATGGATATGACTTGCCTGCCACTGCTTATGCCGCCGGGCGCAGGGGGGAGCCGCTCAGTACACAGGAGCGCTCCCCCCTCTTCCTCCTCCTTCCGCGATCCTGGGAACCTCCCCCCTATCCCAGGGCTGACTCCCCGCCTGGCCGCCGCTCTCCCCCCACACCTAGCGGCTCCCGATGCATCAGTGCGGACACCAGGAAGCCTCGGGAGCCGGTATGTGTAGGGGGAGAGCGGCGGCCAGGCGGGGAGTCAGCCCTGGGATTAGGGGGGAGGTTCCCAGGATCGCGGAAGGAGGAGGAGGGGGGAGCGCTCCTGTGTACTGAGTGGCTCCCCCCTGCGCCCGGCGGCATAAGCAGTGGCATCAGCGGCGGCAGGCAAGTCATATCCATAACCCAGCTACAGCTCCCATCACCTGATGATGATGGCAGCTGTAGTTCAGTGTATATAGTGCGGGCGGTGGGAATGTGGCGGATCGGCGGGCTTACTGTGATATCCTAATGTACTGAATGAATACATTTATGCAATACTTTGGGGAGCAAGGACACTTGTTCCCCATAGTATTCCATAGATGTATTCATTCAATAACGCATACTGTACACTACATTACTTTACATAGACATCTATAGAAACAATAAAGTCCCATAGACTTCTACATATAGAGCGGCCCCTGCTGGACACTCCATAGGAATTACACCTTTCGTCGTGACGTCACTATATCTGAGAGAATTCTAACACTTCCTGATCTACTAAATTAAGGGAAATAGCCCTATATGTGCATTTCCCATAATTAATGTACATTAGAAATTTGTATAACTTTTCATCAGTAACAACATATCAAAAATTAATTTTGGCCGGACTTCTCCTTTAAAGGAATTGACAAGGGCCAAGTGATGGTGAGCAGGGAAGAAACGATCACATAATAGTGATGAAGTGATAGGACCACATGACAGAGGTCACATTTGCTTTCTGCAATACTTGGTGTTCGTGTACAATCATTGTTTTCTTGCAGGTGTCTCTAAATCTATCCTGGAGGCGGCAGGACCAAGTGTAGAGGAGGAATGTGCGCAGCTCGGTAAGATATTATTACTATCTCTTCTATATACGTGCTAGAAATGGCAGCTCTTTACTAGAAACAACGGTGCACAACTGCTCCAATTTGGCGGCAGGGCAGCAGGGTGAGCAGGAGGATAAGCAGCAGCAGGGAGAGCAGGAGGATAAGCAGCAGCAGCAGAGAGAGTAGGAGGATAAGCAGCAGCAGCAGAGAGAGTAGGAGGATAAGCAGCAGCAGAGAGAGTAGGAGGATAAGCAGCAGCAGAGAGAGTAGGAGGATTAGCAGCAGCAGAGAGAGTAGGAGGATAAGAAGCAGCAGAGAGAGTAGGAGGATAAGCAGCAGCAGAGAGTAGGAGGATAAGCAGCAGCAGAGAGAGTAGGAGGATAAGCAGCAGCAGAGAGAGTAGGAGGATTAGCAGCAGCAGAGAGAGTAGGAGGATTAGCAGCAGCAGCAGAGAGAGTAGGAGGATTAGCAGCAGCAGCAGAGAGAGTAGGAGGATTAGCAGCAGCAGCAGAGAGAGTAGGAGGATTAGCAGCAGCAGCAGAGAGAGTAGGAGGATTAGCAGCAGCAGCAGAGAGAGTAGGAGGATTAGCAGCAGCAGCAGAGAGAGTAGGAGGATTAGCAGCAGCAGCAGAGAGAGTAGGAGGATTAGCAGCAGCAGCAGAGGAGAGTAGGAGGATTAGCAGCAGCAGCAGAGAGAGTAGGAGGATTAGCAGCAGCAGCAGAGAGAGTAGGAGGATTAGCAGCAGCAGCAGAGAGAGTAGGAGGATTAGCAGCAGCAGCAGAGAGAGTAGGAGGATTAGCAGCAGCAGCAGAGAGAGTAGGAGGATTAGCAGCAGCAGCAGAGAGAGTAGGAGGATTAGCAGCAGCAGCAGAGAGAGTAGGAGGATTAGCAGCAGCAGCAGAGAGAGTAGGAGGATTAGCAGCAGCAGCAGAGAGAGTAGGAGGATTAGCAGCAGCAGCAGAGAGAGTAGGAGGATTAGCAGCAGCAGCAGAGAGAGTAGGAGGATTAGCAGCAGCAGCAGAGAGAGTAGGAGGATAAGCAGCAGCAGCAGAGAGAGTAGGAGGATTAGCAGCAGCAGAGAGAGTAGTAGGATAAGCAGCAGCAGAGCGAGTAGGAGGATTAGCAGCAGCAGCAGAGAGTAGGAGGATTAGCAGCAGCAGAGAGAGTAGGAGTATAAGCAGCAGCAGAGAGAGTAGGAGGATAAGCAGCAGCAGAGAGAGTAGGAGGATAAGCAGCAGCAGAGAGAGTAGGAGGATAAGCAGCAGCAGAGAGAGTAGGAGGATAAGCAGCAGCAGAGAGAGTAGGAGGATAAGCAGCAGCAGAGAGAGTAGGAGGATAAGCAGCAGCAGAGAGAGTAGGAGGATTAGCAGCAGCAGCAGAGAGAGTAGGAGGATAAGCAGCAGCAGAGAGAGTAGGAGGATTAGCAGCAGCAGCAGAGAGAGTAGGAGGATTAGCAGCAGCAGCAGAGAGAGTAGGAGGATTAGCAGCAGCAGCAGAGAGAGTAGTAGGATAAGCAGCAGCAGAGAGAGTAGGAGGATAAGCAGGAGCAGCAGAGAGTAGGAGGATTAGCAGCAGCAGCAGAGAGAGTAGGAGGATTAGCAGCAGCAGCAGAGAGAGTAGGAGGATTGGCAGCAGCAGCAGAGAGAGTAGGAGGATTAGCAGCAGCAGCAGAGAGAGTAGGAGGATTGGCAGCAGCAGCAGAGAGAGTAGGAGGATTAGCAGCAGCAGCAGAGAGTAGGAGGATTAGCAGCAGCAGCAGAGAGAGTAGGAGGATTAGCAGCAGAGAGAGTAGGAGGATTAGCAGCAGAGAGAGTAGGAGGATTAGCAGCAGAGAGAGTAGGAGGATAAGCAGCAGCAGAGAGAGTAGGAGGATTAGCAGCAGCAGCAGAGAGAGTAGGAGGATTAGCAGCAGCAGCAGAGAGAGTAGGAGGATTAGCAGCAGCAGCAGAGAGAGTAGGAGGATTAGCAGCAGCAGCAGAGAGTAGGAGGATTAGCAGCAGCAGCAGAGAGAGTAGGAGGATTAGCAGCAGCAGCAGAGAGAGTAGGAGGATTAGCAGCAGCAGCAGAGAGAGTAGGAGGATTAGCAGCAGCAGCAGAGAGAGTAGGAGGATTAGCAGCAGCAGAGAGAGTAGGAGGATTAGCAGCAGCAGCAGAGAGAGTAGGAGGATTAGCAGCAGCAGCAGCAGAGAGAGTAGGAGGATTAGCAGCAGCAGAGAGAGTAGGAGGATTAGCAGCAGCAGGGTGAGCAGGGGGATCAGCAGCAGGGAGAGCAGGAGGATCAGCAGCAGGGAGAGCAGGAGGATCAGCAGCAGGGAGAGCAGGAGGATCATCAGCAGGGAGAGCAGGAGGATCATCAGCAGGGAGAGCAGGAGGATCATCAGCAGGAGGATCATCAGCAGGGAGAGCAGGAGGATCATCAGCAGGGAGAGTAGGGTGATTTGCTGCTTGTTTAGTCCTATACCTCTTCCCGCAGTCTCTCTGATTCCGCTAATGAAATGATTGTATCTGCAGCGTTCCAAAACGCCAACAAGAGCAACCACATCACTACTCGGGGTGGAAATCTCCTCTGCAAACACATCGTCCACGTTGCTGGCACTAACACAGAACAAGAAATCAAAGACTTTGTAACAACATCTCTACAGGAGTGCGAGAACCTCCAGGCCTCATCCGTCGCATTCCCGGCCATAGGGACAGGTCTGACGTATATCCACAGATGTATTATAGCGGCACAGGACACATATATATAGAATAATGCACGCCTCACGGATCCAGAAGTGTTCAAAGCACAACCCACAAAAAAGCCTATATATATATATACACATACATACAGTGGTGCCTTGGATTACGAGCATAATTCGTTCCGGGACTGAGCTTGTAATCCAAATCCACTCTTAAACCAAAGCAAATTTTCCCATAAGAAATCATAGAAATGCAGACAATTGGTTCCACACCCCAAAAATAATGATTTATTATTCTGAACAACATGTAAAACAAATGAAACAAACATTCAGAAACAGCAGAATCTGTGATATTATAGGTTACTATACAGTAATGGAGAGGATGGGAAACACAAGGGCGGACAGAGACTGCAGGGGGCATGAAGGAATGAGCAGGGCAGATGTGGGCACATACATGCAGCGCTCTCTGTCTGCGGAGAGAGGGGTTACAGCTATGGAGAGATCACCTCCACAGTCCTGTCCCCTGATGTAAGCCCCAGCCTTAAGTGGATCTGCTATGATTTGGAAGGTGAGGGAGAGTTCCTGGTTTAGAATACAGGGCTGTAGACCCCACTATGCAGACCATGCCCCTCTTCCACTCGCGCTCCCACCCAGTACCACTGTGTATATATATATATATATATATATATATATATATATATATATATATATATATATATATATCATGCAAAGACATAACTGTATACCTGGACTGTGACAGTGTATATGACACATGTTTATATACCAGGCAGTGTATCATACTGTGATGATAGCCAATAAGTGTTATTACCCCCTGTCATAAGGCAGGTATTCATATACTGTATACATAGATCACATAAAGAACCTAGATGAGCTGAGCCCTCGCTCTCCTGGTGTACACCACATCGTGTTGATTGTGTAAACCAGGACTCAGTATGTCGCACTGCAAGGTTTTATACCAACACATTGTGGGAATAATGACTTTTTGTGGATTCAAACAAATTCTGCTATATTGTTAATATGTTGCTGGGAATGGGATTGCACAGAAAATATTAAATATCCTATGCTTACCTACCACACTGCCCAGGGGTCCCCCTGTGGGATCTCACAGAACAATCTGGCTGCTACTCCTCAGCGGGCTGTCACTTTCGTAGCAGCCAGAACCTTGAGCAGGGGGCCTAAAGACACCAGGGGGAATATGATGGGATACACAGAGTACCCCTTTAAGTGTCTGGGAGATTTAGCAATATCAGCCAGCAATGCAAACTGCACCAAAATGATAGTGAATGCACAGCATATTATCCACCAGACATTCACCATGACTTACTGACCAATATTACAAAGGTTATAGAGGTACAACTGCTCCAAGGTGTGTTGTCCCATGGTGCCTGAAGTGGAATGGTAGATGCATGCAGGAGAGTCCAAAATCCCAATGTAGACAAAGGAATTACTTGTCAAGATGGAAGACTCCCACAGCATCCAAGATATTAGTAAAGTCCAAGCTTTATTGCGACATCTGGTACAAGAAAGGCGACGTTGCGATAGTCAAAGGTCTTCATTAACCCCTTACGGACTGGGCCTGAAAAGGGCCAATTGTCACTTTTTTGCGTTTTCGTTTTTTCCTTCTCGCCTTCTAAGACCCATAACTCTTTTATTTTTCCACCTACAGGGCCATGTGAAGGCTTGTTTTATACAGGTGTACTTTGTAAGGCTATGTTCACACTACGTATATTTCCGTCCGTAGTGCGAACTGCGAATATACCCCCGTAGTTATGAGGTTGATGCGTACGCTGGAAAGTATACGATATACGGCCGCACAATGCACACTACGTATGAGCCTACGGCCGGATCGTATACGGCGCCGTGAAAAATGAACAAGTCCATTGTTTGCGGCTGGAACTGTTCCAACTCACGGCCGTGGATGTCAATGCGGCCCCGTACGGAGTACTTTTTTCAGCCAAATCGAACTTGATTTTTATATTAAAAGGTTCTGTGTGGTTTACTGGGCTGGGCGAAGATTTCCAAGTAAATGACCTGCTTCAGATCGCTTCGAAACAAGCTAGGGAAGCATAGCTATACTACGGGCGTATGTTCGTGGTTCGCCCATATGTTCGCAATTCGCCCGCATGTCTGTTTTTCACACGGCCGTAGTTTCAGCCGCACATGTCCGGCCGCGTACGAACTACGGCCGGTCTCATACGTAGTGTGAACATAGCGTAATGGCATCTTTCAATCTGCCATAAATGAATGACTGAATCCCCAAAATATCATTTATGGGGTGAACTTGGGTCAAAAATGCGATTCCGCAAATTTTGGGGGGGTCCATGTTTACGTAATCAAGTTTGCGGTAAAACTGGCATTTTTCCTTTATTCTATAGGTCGGTCTGAACACGATGATATGCATGGTTGCTGGGTTTTCTAACGTTTTACTATTTTTATTAGCAGTAAAACTTTTTTTTTTGCAAATAGGCATATTTAAAGTGTTCCTATTGTGACTCCTATAGCGCATTTATTTTTTTCACCTACGGGGTTGTATGGGGTGTCATTTTTTGCGTCATGATCTCTAGTTTTTATTAGTAACATTTTTTTTCTAGATCAAACGTATTGATTGCTTTTTATTAATTTTTTTATACATAAAATGTCATTAAAAAACAATCTCTGCGTATTTTTACCGCTTTTTTTTTCACGCCGTTCACCGTACGGGAATAATATTGTTTTATTTTAATTGATTATGCAATTAGGTGATTATGCACGCTATGGTATATTATATGTTAATTAACTTTATTACTTTTTATGTGTTTTATGTATGAAATGGGAAGGGGGGGTGATTTTCACTTTTATTGGGGGAGGGGCTTTGGGCCATTTTGTAAAACATTTATTACTTCTTAGGGAACTATCACTTACATACATTAGATTACATACACTGATCTCTGCTATGCCATAGCATTGCAGGGATCAGTGTTATCTGTGATCTTCTGATTCAGCCTGCCTGTGCAGAACACCGAACTGAGGACTGCACGGAGGAAGGTAAGAGACCTCCGGCAGTCAGGAAAGGAGATGCTCCTGGCACTTATACTTAAACACTGCAATCGCGCGTTTAAGGGGTTAATGGTGGGCTGCCGCATGATCGCGGCGGGCCGCCATTGAGGGTAAGGGCCTGGCTGCAGATAGCAGCCGGTCCCCACCCGCTATGGGGCGGGCTCAGCTCGTGAGCCTGCTCCATAGCCCAGGACTGCGCCAGGGCGTACATTTACGTCCTCCTGCGTTAAGGCCCAGACAGTGGCTTAATGTATGCCCTGTGTCGTTAAGGGGTTAATGCTTGATAAAGACCTTTGACAGCCGAAACGTTGCCTTTCTTGTACCAGGTGTTGCAATAAAGCTTGGACTTTACTAATATCTTGGATGCTGTGAGAGTCTTCCATCTTGTCAGTCATGAGGCTGTGTGTAAAAGATTAGTGTGTGTAATTCATCTAGGGAGTTGTGCCAAGTATTTTATGTGTCTTTGTTATACATTTTGGGCAGTCTGATAGTTCTCCCAGCTCCTCAATAGCGTTTTTCGACACAAACATTTCATTAACTCAGTAATTTTGCTTTTTGTGTCTCAGGTATGGCCAATGTGTCCGCAGCTTTGGTGGCTGATACCATATTAGACGTTGTAACAGAATTTGCCAAGTCCAAATCCTCCACATGTCTTCAGATGGTGAAGGTGGTTGTTTTCCAGCAGAAAATGGTAAATGACTTCTACACCAGTATGAAGAAGATGGAAGGATCCAACCTCCCCAAACAGACGACTTTCCTCTCCAAAGTTACAAACTGTGAGTTTTCCATCTAAGATGGCGCAGGGTAAAGGGCCGGTATGGTAATAAAGCTTCATCACTGTGTACTGGAAGGTTCTGCTTGCTGTCAGTAAAGGGAACATGCATTGCTTATAGCCTGAGGTGTAAGGGGATTTTCCCATCATATAAGATTCGGAGTGGTGATGGTGTACCCTCCATGTACCCTTTATCTTCTCACACAGCAGAGGTTTTGTTATCATTAGTGGAGACAATTCTTACAACAGCAGCAAAGATCCTTCCCTGGATTCTAGGCTGATAGCCCTAATCTGTACTGACACAGGGGCATGGCCTAAGATGCAACAAAAATATGCCAAAATCCGGCAGAAAATGCTGGCACATTTAAAGCAAATCAAAGATTGATGTGAACTTAAAGCGAATGACCCACGGATAGATTGGTGCCGGTGCCGCGGTCCATTTATTGAACCACAGCCCGGTTACCGTGTACGGTTTTATCCATGGTACCGGGCCGGGGCTGAAGCACTGGAGGCAGGCCGGGCAGCCCTCAGTGGGAGGAATCCTCAGCCCCTCTATGACGCGGCTCCACTGATTCTAACATAGAGGAGCGGGGGATTCCTCCCACTGGGGGGCACGCCCGGCCCCAACTCCAGTGCTTCAGCCCTGGCCTGGTACCCGTGGATAGAATGGCGCCGTACACGGGAAGTTCAAAAAATGCGCACAGTCTTCCCTGTGCCGATCTATCCATGGGTCATGTTAAAGCGAATTTACCTGATGGTACATTCGCTTTAAAGGGGAACTCCAGTGATCCCATGAAAAATAAAATGCACTAAATTTAGGTGCACTCACAGATCCCCCACCAGTTTTTTGATACCTTTCTTGCTTGTCTGCGCTGCTCTTAGCTCCAGATTCAAACTTTTAGAAATGATTCCAGCTTTACATCATGGCACCTGGCCGGGAAACTACATCCCCCAGCATGCATTGCATCTCAACTGCCAGATATCTGCCCCAATCTTGTAATAAGCGCCCACCACTGGCTCCTTCTGCTTTGGAGTGTGTTTACTGTGCAGAGGAAGGGGCAGAAGGAGCCAGTGGTGGGCGGCTACTACAAGACAGGGACAGAAAGAGCCAGTGGTGGGCGGCTACTACAAGACAGGGACAGAAAGAGCAAGTGGTGGGCGGCTACTACAAAACAGGGGCAGAAGGAGCCTTTGGTGGGTGATTACTACAAGACAGGGACAGAAGGAGACAGTGGTGGGCGGTTACTACAAGATAGCAACAGAAGGAGCCAGTGGTGGGCGGTTACTACAAGACAGGGACAGAAAGAGCAAGTGGTGGGCGGCTACTACAAAACAGGGGCAGAAGGAGCCAGTGGTGGGCGGTTACTACAAGACAGGGGCAGAAGGAGCCTTTGGTGGGTGATTACTACAAGACAGGGACAGAAGGAGACAGTGGTGGGCGGTTACTACAAGATAGCAACAGAAGGAGCCAGTGGTGGGCGGTTACTACAAGACAGGGACAGAAGGAGCCAGTGGTGGGCGGTTACTACAAGACAGGGGCAGAAGGAGCCAGTGGTGGGCGGTTACTACAAGACAGGGGCAGAAGGAGCCTTTGGTGGGTGATTACTACAAGACAGGGACAGAAGGAGCCAGTGGTGGGCGGTTACTACAAGACAGGGGCAGAAGGAGCCAGTGGTGGGCGGTTACTACAAGACAGGGGCAGAAGGAGCCAGTGGTAGGTGGTTACTACAAGACAGGGGCAGAAGGAGCCAGTGGTGGGCGGTTACTACAAGACAGGGGCAGAAGGAGCCAGTGGTAGGTGGTTACTACAAGACAGGGGCAGAAGGAGCCAGTAGTGGGCGGTTACTACAAGACGGGGGCAGAAGGAGCCAGTGGTGGGCGGTTACTACAAGACAGGGACAGAAGGAGCCAGTGATGGGCGGCTACTACAAGACAGGGACAGAAGGAGCAAGTGGTGGGCGGCTACTACAAGACAGGGGCAGAAGGAGCCAGTGGTGGGCGGTTACTACAAGACGGGGGCAGAAGGAGCCAGTGGTGGGCAGTTACTACAAGACGGGGGCAGAAGGAGCCAGTGGTAGGTGGTTACTACAAGACAGGGACAGAAGGAGCCAGTAGTGGGTGGTGTATTCTTTTCAGTCTGACACATTGCTCTCTGCTGCCACCTCTGTCCATGTCAGGAACTGTGCAGAGCAGCATCAAATCCCCATAGAAAACCTCTGCTGCTCTGAACAGTTCCTGTGATGGACAGAGGTGGCAGCAGAGAGCACCACTTCCTGTAGGACATACAGCAGCTCATGAGTACTGGAAGACTGGACATTTTTAACAGAAGCAAATTACAAATCTGTATAACTTCCTGACACTAGTTGATTCAAAAACATTTTTTTTTCAATAGTTCCACTGTTAACTTTACACAGATATGAATGAGCTGTGCTTCCTCTTCATTCTCCAGATTGGTGGGGTCCCAGTGTTGAGGATGTCATGATATTTTGTGTATTCAGTGAAGCCATTACAATATGGCGCTGACCTTGTAGAACAATAGGGGGAGAATTTTGAAAGGGTGTAAATATACACCTGGTGTAAACTGCCCACGGCAACCAATCACAGCTCAGCTCAGTAAAATAAAAGAGGAGCTGCGATTGGTTGCTGTGGGCAGTTTACACCAGGTGTATATTTACACCCTTTCATAAATCTCCCCCTTAGAGTTTACATTGCTTGAAGCTTATGCAACGGTGCCTTGGATTACGAGCATAATTCATACCGGGACAGCGCTTGTAATCCAAATCCACTTTTAGGCTATGTTCACACTACGTAAAAGTGCGGATGGCAACAACTGCCGTACTTTGTGCGCTGTGATACACTGCCTTATTTTCTATGGGATCCTGGCTGGAGCGTATACACATAGTATACACTCCGACCGGGATCCCATACGGCGCCACAAAGAACTGACATGTCAGTTTTCTGCGGCCGCAATTCAGTGAATTGAGGCCACAGAAAGACCTGTCAGTTCACACAATGAAGCGAGCGTCTCCGGTCGCTTGCTTCGTTGTGTGCTGTGGGGTGTTCTGATGCTGGCGCATCAAAACACTGCGGCCGGAAAGATCAACCGGCCGGTACTACAGTACTGGCCAGGATGATCTTTGCAGATACCGGACGTTCAGTCTCTTACAAAGTGTGAACATAGCCTTAAACCGAAGCAAATTTTCCTGATCACTGATATGTAGACAATTGGTTCCACATCCCAAAAATAATGATTTTATATTCTGAATAACAGGTAAGACAAATGAAACAAACATTTATAAACAGCAGAATGTGATATTATAAGTTACTGTACAGTATAACAATCAGCATGTGGTGTATAATGTATAGTAACTGTATAACCCTGATAACACAGCAGCTGGATATGTGATATATAAGTTACTGTACAGTATAGCAGCATGTGGTGTATAATGTATAGTAACTGTATAACCCTGATAACACAGCAGCTGGATATGTGATATATAAGTTACTGTACAGTATAGCAGCATGTGGTGTATAATGTATAGTAACTGTATAACCCTGATAACACAGCAGCTGGATATGTGATATATAAGTTACTGTACAGTATAGCAATCAGCATGTGGTATATAATGTATAGTAACTGTATAACCCTGATAACACAGCAGCTGGATATGTGATATATAAGTTACTGTACAGTATAGCAGCATGTGGTGTATAATGTATAGTAACTGTATAACCCTGATAACACAGCAGCTGGATATGTGATATATAAGTTACTGTACAGTATAACAATCAGCATGTGGTATATAATGTATAGTAACTGTATAACCCTGATAACACAGCAGCTGGATATGTGATATATAAGTTACTGTACAGTATAGCAGCATGTGGTATATAATGTATAGTAACTGTGTAACCCTGATAACACTGCAGCAGCTGGATATGTGATATATAAGTTACTGTACAGTATAACAATCAGCATGTGGTATATAATGTATAGTAACTGTATAACCCTGATAACACAGCAGCTGGATATGTGATATATAAGTTACTGTACAGTATAGCAGCATGTGGTGTATAATGTACAGTAACTGTATAACCCTGATAACACAGCAGCTGGTTATGTGATATATAAGTTACTGTACAGTATAGCAGCATGTGGTGTATAATGTATAGTAACTGTATAACCCTGATAACACAGCAGCTGGATATGTGATATATAAGTTACTGTACAGTATAACAATCAGCATGTGGTGTGTAATGTATAGTAACTGCATAACCCTGATAACACAGCAGCAGTTTGTAGATACAGGATGGAGCAGCAGATCCCCATAATGCAGTAGCGTAGTACAACAGGCTAGAATAGAAAAGAGGTCTGTGCGGTCACCTGACTACAGTGGGGAAGGGGTGTGTGTACAGCATGGACTAATCAGGACTGACAGAGACTGCAGGGAGCATGAAGGAATGAGCAGGGCAGATGTGGGCACATAATGCAGCGCACTCTGTCCGGGGAGAGAGGGGTTACAGCTATGAAGAGGTTACCTCCACAGTCCTGTCCCCTGATGTAAGCCCCAGCCTGAGGTGGATCTGCTATGATTTGGAAGGTGAGGGAAACTTCCTGGGTCAGAGTACAGGGCTGTAGACCCCACTATGCAGACCATGCCCCTCCCCCACTCCTCCTTCCACCCAGTACAGGGAGCTCTTAAACCAAGTCACAATTTTGAAAAGCGGTGAGCTCTTAAACCAAAACGCTCTTAAACCAAGTTACTTTTAAACCAAGGTACCACTGTATAAGTAAACTCTAGTGCTATGCAAGTAACTAGAGATGAGCGAACCTTGAGCATGCTGGAGTCAATCCGAACGTTCGGCATTTGATTAGCGGGGGCTGCTGAACTTGGATAAAGCCCTAAGGCTATGTGGAAATCATGGATATAGTCATTGGCTGTATCCATGTTTTCTAGACAACCTTAGGGCTTTATCCAAGTGCAGCAGCCCCAGCTAATCAAATGCCGAACGTTCGGATTGACTCCAGCATGCTCGAGGTTCGCTCATCTCTACAAGTAACTCTTTTCATACCTCATCCATTCAAATGATGACACAAACCTTAAAGCTTAAAGTGACTGTACCACCAGGCCCAGGCTGAAGCACTGGAGGCGTTCCGACCCACCCTTAGTGGGAGGAAACCCCCACCCCCCTATGATAGGGTTCCATTGCTTCTAATGGAGTCACGTCATGGAGGGGCTGGGGTTTTTTCCCACTGGGGCTGGGTCAGCCCGCCTCCAGTGCTTCAGCCTGGGCCTGGTGGTACAGTCACTTTAACAGAAGAACACCTGCCCCCAGGATATATATACTGCCTGCCATCTTTGCATTTACAAGATCTACTCTGACCATAAACGTGTCAATGTGATTCTTCAATGTGCACAATAAACTTTTCACTTATAGTTTTGAACAGAGGACCCCAGACCCCAAATAATCATAAAGTGGTGGAACATTCTAGTAATTTGTCATTAGTCAATGAGATGGGAATTTTCCTTTAAAGTGACTCTGTACCCACAATCTGCCCCCCCAAAACCACTTGTACCTTCGGATAGCTACTTTTAATCCAAGATCTGTCCTGGGGTCCGTTCGGCAGGGGATGCAGTTATTGTCATAAAAACAACTTTTAATCCGGCAGCGCTGTGTCTAACGGCCGGGGCTTACATTTGTATATGCATTAGGCTGGCACCTTCCTCCCCACCCTCCTCATAATTAGGAATGCTCCAGGCAGATTGCTTCCTATTCCCCACCTGTGTGTATAATGAACATGGGCTGGATCATTAATACACCTGTGCAAGGCTCAAACAGCAGTAAATGTTCCTGGATCATTCCTAATGATGAGGAGGGTGGGGAGGAAGGACGGAGAGGTGGTGCCAGCCTAATGCATATACAAATGTAAGCCCTGGCCATTAGACACAGCGCTGCAGGATTAAAAGTTGTTTTTAGGACAATAACTGCATCCCCTGCCGAACGGACCCCAGGACAGATCTTGGATTAAAAGCAGCTATCTGACGGTACAAGTGGTTTGGGGGGGACAGATTGTGGGCACAGACTCGCTTTAAGGCAAGACAAGCACTATCAATTTCTATACATTGATACTATAAGGTAACTCTGTCTTTACTCTCACACAGGGTTCAGTTACTTAACACCAAAATCTGAAGAGAAGAAGAAACCAAAAGTGTTTAAGTTAGAAGAGAGCATTGAGCCGGCGATATTCCACCTGTGTGCGGAGTCCAAGCAAGCCGTGACAGACACAAGGACCTGGCTCAAGGATCTCATACTGAAGGAGCAGGGTGAGAACATCATCACAGATGAATGGATCCTGAAGTTTGACGATCAGGACCATCACACCCTGTCCCAGGATCAGACGAGACTCGGAGTGTCTGTTTCTTTTGAATCTGCTGGATCCACAGTAAGAATAAGCGGTCTGACCAGAGACGTTCTAGAAATGTCCAACAAAATCCAGGACATGATCAAGAAGGTGCGGGAGAAAAAGACCAAAGAGCGGGATGCAGATATCCTCAGTGACCTGGTGGAATGGAGATATCATGATGGTAACAGTTTTATTCCATTTGATCGAATAGCAAACTTGGATCTGGAAAAAGCCAAGAACACAGACATGCAAAGTCTAAAGATTGATGTGTCTGGAGTATCGTACACGGTGAAGATAAAGGAGAACATTATGCAGGATGCTAGAGGAAGGAATATAAGGATTGATCGGGTTTCTAAGGGTAATCACTGCCCCATGTCTCCTATTAAGGTCCCATATACCTTATACTTTTATCTGCAATACCAACTGCTCACGTTGTATGGGGCTTTCCTGACCGTCCACTGACAGATGATGTTGGCGGTCATAGGGGTCTGGTGGGATGGAAAATCAGGAGAGATAACTAACAGCCAAAAAAATCATATGATGATCATTAAGGCTGCGTTCACACTACGTATATTTCAGTCAGTATTGTGGTCCTCATATTGCAACCAAAACCAGAAGTGGATTAAAAACACAGAAAGGATCTGTTTTGGTTGCAATATGAGGACCACAATACTGACTGAAATATACGTAGTGTGAACCCAGCCTAAAGGTGTATAGCCACCCTTAGGCCTCGTGCACACAGTCCTATAACACTTAGTACAGAGCTGTAATAGGGCTTCTGTCTGCGTACACCTTCTATTACATGCAGAGGTTTTTATATTGCAATTATGGTGGTGGCTGCACCATCAGACAGTAGTATGTACGGAAGCATTTCTTGGGAATAAGATCTCCATACATACAACACCTGCTCCTCATATGGATTGTGCATGTAGCACATTCTGTTACGTTGATGTTATAAAATCAAAGATAGCCATATGCAGAGGCATCTCTCTATTAGACCACCTCTTTGAGAAGACCATTTGGATCTAAACGCCCTACTTTGCCGATTACCGGCCTTTCCGGACAATATTCGTGTGGTGTAATGGCTCATGTTCAAAGGCTACGATCAGTCGACATGCATGTTCTCGGCTGATCATTGTCTTTGAACCTGTTCAAAAAGAACTACAATGATAGTGACTGTCTGCTGCTCGTTGCCCCGTGTAATAGGAGTGGGCGGCAGCAGACCACTGCTATCTTCTATGGGCCACCCGGACGATCTAAAGATCATACGGACAGTCCCTCCCGCAGCTCCCTGCTTAATATGTGTAATAGGGCCCTTAACTAGATGATTGATGGATATTCAGTTTTTTCTAGTCTGTGTATGTGGGCTTCTTTGAGAGGACCCCCCTCCTGTAATACTATTTTGCACCGCTGTTTGGGTAGTCATCTCAAAGAGGTTTTTACACTAGGAATAGGTCTTTTCCTCCTTTCCCCATTACTGTGACAAAATGAGATGTCCCCAAAACAGCAACCAATAAAAAGGCAGGAAACAACTATTAAGTAAAAATCCATTTCACATTTTGAGCAAGCGATTAATAAGAGTTTCTTCCAGGACCGAATGAGATGCCGGCTCACTGGACACCGATGGCGAATAGCAACGTGGCCGTGGTTCCACTAACATCGGGAACTCAAGAATACAATGATGTTGAGGCGCAATTTAAGAAGTCATGTCAGATGAAAATAATCAAGGTAAGTGTGTCTACCCCAACCTGCGCCTACACCAGGGGGCACAAACTCTTGTAGCCCGATGTCGCCCCAATGATAGGTTTGACATGCAACAGCTGTAAAATGAACTCTTGTCGTGTGTCTCCCTGTTTGTACCTCCATGAAACACAAATAAAGGAAAATACAAAAATCTTATCTAGCTGGCAAGTCTCTGTCCCCATAAGGGGCCACAATTAAAATTAAAGGGGTACTCCAGGCAAAATGTGTTTTTAAATGTTATTACATAAAGAAAGTTATACAAATCCCTAATATACACTAATTATGGGAAATGCACATATACTGCTATTTCCCTGACTATAGTAGGTCAGGCAGGCCTCAAAAAAAAAGTGACGTCACGTCTCAAATGTATGCAGCAGCAGGGGGCACATGTAGAAGTATAGAAAGGGAATAGACGTCTATTCCCTTTCTATACTTCTACATGCGCCCCCTGCTGCTGCATACATTTGAGACGTGACGTCACTTTTTTTTTGAGGAAGAGAGCCTGCCTGACCTACTATAGTCAGGGAAATAGCAGTATATGTGCATTTCCCATAATTAGTGTATATTAGGGATTTGTATAACTTTCTTTATGTAATAACATATTTAAAAACACATTTTGCCCGGAGTACCCCTTTAATTTAAAGATGTGCTGCAAAGATTTTTTTTATTTTAATCAACTGGTTTCAGAAAGTTATATAGATTTCTAGTTTACTTCTATTTAAAACGCTCCAGTCTTCCAGTAATTATCAGCTGCTGTATGTCCTGCAGGAAGTGGTGTATTCTCTTCAGCCTGACACAATGCTCTCTGCTGCCACCTCTGTCCATGTCAGGAACTGTCCAGAGCAGCAGCAAACCCCCATAGAAAACCTCTCCTGCTCTGGACAGTTCCTGACATGGACGGAGGTGGCAGCAGACAGCACTGTGTCAGACTGGAGAGAATACACCACTTCCTGCAGAACATACAGCAGCTGAGGAGTACTAGAAGACTGGAGATTTTTAAATAGGAGCAAATTACAAATCTATATATCCGACACCATTTGATTTGAAAGAAAATGATTTTCGCCTAAGTACCCCTTTAAATTCACTTTAAATAAAAAAAAAAAGGAGAGAATGTACAAAGAGATGTTGTACCCAGTGCTGCAAGTCAGTAGTGGTGACCACAGAGCCGCCATGCTGCTGGGGACATTGTTGGTTCTGAGTGGGACTCGAGCTGCAATAAGGAAGGAAAGTGTGAAGGGGGTGGGGGGTGTCAGGGTGACAGATGTGTTGTAGTATCTGATGTGGTGGGGATAGGGGACACTCACAGCACAGGTGGATACCGGATTTTTATGACACCAAATGAGTTGCAGCCGCATTGACCTCACGCTTCTGTCTCTGCAGATTGAGAGAGTTCAGTACTTGAGTCTGTGGAAGACCTACCAGATAAAGAAACAGGAGATCGACCTAAAGAATAGGACAACGACCAATGAGAAGCAGCTCTTCCACGGGACCGACTCCAGCTCTCTGAGTAAAGTGAGCAAAGGATTCAACCGAAGCTACGCAGGGAAGAACGGTGAGATGCATGACTAACATGGGGTACATAGGGCATAACAGGGGCCTAAGGATGCATATAGGACAGTCAGGGGCTCAGTGATGCATATAGGACAGTCAGGGGCTCAGTGATGCATATAGGACAGTCAGGGGCCCAGTGATGCATATAGGACAGTCAGGGGCCCAGTGATGCATATAGGACAGTCAGGGGCCCAGTGATGCATATAGGACAGTCAGGGGCCCAGTGATGCATATAGGACAGTCAGGGGCCCAGTGATGCATATAGGACAGTCAGGGGCCCAGTGATGCATATAGGACAGTCAGGGGCCCAGTGATGCATATAGGACAGTCAGGGGCCCAGTGATGCATATAGGACAGTCAGGGGCCCAGTGATGCATATAGGACAGTCAGGGGCTCAGTGATGAATATAGGACAATTAGGGGCCCAGTGATGCATATAGGACAGTCAGAGGCCCAGTGATGCATATAGGACAGTCAGGGGCTCAGTGATGCATATAGGACAGTCAGGGGCTCAGTGATGCATATAGGACAGTCAGGGGCCCAGTGATGCATATAGGACAATTAGGGGCTCAGTGATGCATATAGGACAGTCAGGGGTCCAGCATATATAGGACAGTCAGAGGCCCAGTGATGCATATAGGACAGTCAGGGGCTCAGTGATGCATATAGGACAGTCAGGGGCTCAGTGATGCATATAGGACAGTCAGGGGCCCAGTGATGCATATAGGACAGTCAGGGGCCCAGTGATGCATATAGGACAGTCAGGGGTCCAGCATATATAGGACAGTCAGGGGCCCAGTGATGCATATAGGACAGTCAGGGGCCCAGTGATGCATATAGGACAGTCAGGGGCCTAAGGATGCATATAGGACAGTCAGGGGCCCAGTGATGCATATAGGACAGTCAGGGGCCCAGTGATGCATATAGGACAGTCAGGGGCCCAGTGATGCATATAGGACAGTCAGGGGCCCAGTGATGCATATAGGACAGTCAGGGGCCCAGTGATGCATATAGGACAGTCAGGGGCCCAGTGATGCATATAGGACAGTCAGGGGCTCAGTGATGCATATAGGACAGTCAGGGGCCCAGTGATGCATATAGGACAGTCAGGGGCCCAGTGATGCATATAGGACAATTAGGGGCTCAGTGATGCAAATAGGACAGTCAGGGGTCCAGCATATATAGGACAGGTAAGGGCCTTGGGAGAGATACATGGTATATGTGACAGTCAGAGGTCCAGAGGTATATGGGGTATATAATAATGAGGCAAGTGTGGTATACATGGGATATATGACAGTCTGTGACATAGTCTAGAATACAACATGTATAATCCTAAACACTGACGTACTTCTCATTATTGCACAGCGGCTTGTTATGGAAATGGGACGTATTTTGCTGTGAATTCCAATTATTCTGCGCAGGACCTGTATTCCAGACCAGATTCAAACGGCCAAAAATACATGTACCTGGCCCGAGTCCTTACTGGAGAGTTCTGCGTGGGAACGCAGGGAATGGTGGCTCCTCCAGCCAAGAACTCATCTGACTCCACTGACCTGTATGACAGCGTCACAGACAATGTGGCCAATCCTACCATGTTTGTGATATTCAATGACATCCAGGCGTATCCTGAATATCTCATCACCTTCACAAAATAATTGCCCTTCCCTCCCTGGCTAGAAGAGAGGGCTTTTTGTTTACTACAATATCCTATTTTACTTTAGATTAAAGGGGTTAAGCAGGATGGAAAAGCATAGCTCCTTTCATCCAGAAACTGCACCACCCCTGTCCTCAGGTTGTGCGTGGTATTACAGCTCTGATCTATTCCATTCAATGGAACTGAGCTGTAATACCGCACGCAAACTCAGAACAACAGAGGTGCTGTTTCTTGAAGAGTGCAGCTGTGTTTTTTTTTCCAATCCTGGCCAACCCCTATAAATCTGGAGACTAATCGCCCTATTACACGAAATGATTACTGTCTGAATACTGGCTGTTTCTGGCAATAATTGTTCTGTGTAATGGCTCATGTTGAAAAGCAGCGATCAGCCGACATCAAGCATGTTAGTTGTTGTTAGTTGTTCGCTGCCTTTCAACATGAGCCATTACACAAATCGTTGTCTTTCAGCATGATCTAAAATTCCAACAATAGCGATGTTCTGCTGCCTGTTGTGGCCATGGACGCTACCTAGGATTTATTCTGGAGACACGCTCACCCTCACTTATTTGCAGTGTAGCTCTGGCCTAATTCTGTCATTTCGGGGTACCCTCCTTCTGCCTTACTGTTTTGCACTTCAGCAGCCCGGGGTTCGCCTCTCCACCTCTTTGTTGGTGCCTTATATTGTTTATGTAGATTGATTGATGGATGACATAGACCTTGTAGCACAGAGCACTATGTTATCTCCGGAGTTGTCTGTCTTATGCTGCTTCTATCTGGAAGGTATGGAAGGGATTGACATTTCATATTTTCCATGTTCTAAAGAATTCAGCAAGTTACTGAGCTGCGCTGGATTGAATCTGAGATAACTCAGGGTTATATTAATGCATAAGAAAATGAGTCTTTACTGTGTGCCTTAAAGGGGTACTCCAGGTGGGAGGCCTTTTCTCACTGTGGCCATGGAGGGGGTGAAAGAAAGCAACAATGTCCACATACCTCCCTGATTCTAGCTCTGATTCACATCACGCTGCTCTCTGAGACAGGACGTGGTACGTGAAACTTCAAGCCCGCTCATCCATTCATTGGCAGTAGCGGAGTCCCAGCGCTGGATTCGAAGAGGTAAGTGGACATTGTGGTTTTCCTTCACCACCTCCCACCTGGAGTTTCCCTTTAAAGGGGTTTTCAAGGCAAAACAGATCAATGGCCTGTCCACAGCATCGGTAATCAATCACTGATCAATGTGGGGCCGGCACCCTTGCAGATGCGCTGTGTGACACCCACACTAACAGGGTAGGAAACAGTTGTCGCTATTCACTGGGTAATGGTGGCCACACGTGACTGCAGTCCAGGTCTCTGGGTCCGGCCCTGTTCACTGTGCAGTGCGGGCGCTAAGAAGCCAATCTGACACCTGGCACCCCCCTGCCAATCAGTGATTGATGGTTTATGCTGTGGATAGACCATCATTCTGTTATACCCAGAAAACCCTTTAAATGCCAAATGCCCTTTTTATACTACAAGACAAAGAAAAGCCTGAGGCTAAAAATGTGTAGTCCACATCCCAAACACCGTGAGATATAAAACCAACCTAATTGAATCATAATAAAAACTATATACAAGGGGGATCATCCTGGTACATCACCCCCAGTGCCAAAATATGGCCTGCTAGGATTACAAGTCTAACCAACAACATTCTCCCATACGCCATACCCATAAACCAAAAATCACTAAACATAAATAAATACAAAAAATATTACCACGTTTCCAATACATGAGATATGAGGAGGAGGAAAGCCGTGTAAGCATGTAACTCTCTGTCTTTATATATTTGTATATATTTGTTCTTAAAAGGGAAACTGTCAGCTGTAGATCATGCCCAGAGCTTAAAGTGACACTGTCACCCCCTTAGTGCATTCTGACATCTCTACACAGGTGTAAAGGGTAAATTTAGTGTTTTTCATATCTTATTTCATATCATACGTCATGGTGCTTGTTCAAGTAAAAAGTGTCCTTTTATCAACTGCAGATTGTATTAAGTGGGCGTGGCCTCGCGGCACTAGCGCCACATAACCCCGCCCACAACGGCACGGTTTGCCCCGCCCCCTTGACGCCCATTGGTTGTCCAACGTAAAGGGGGTGGAGTCTAGACCTTTCGGCCAGCCTGTTCCAATGGCCGGCGAGGGGGCGGGGCCAATTGTGCTGTTGTGGGCGGGGTTATGTGGCGCTAGTGCCGCGAGGCCACGCCCACTTAATACAATCTGCAGATGATAAAAGGACACTTTTTACTTGAACAAGCACCATGACATATGATATGAAATAAGATATGAAAAACACTAAATTTACCCTTTACACCTGTGTAGAGATGTCATAATGAACAAAGGGGGTGACAGTGTCACTTTAAGGGTCAAGCAGGCTGTGCTGAGCACCAGGATACATGACTCCTCCCTCCCCCACCCCTTCTTGCCTGGATTGCTTGACATACATTGACATACAGAGCTCATATTCCAGCACTGGACCATGCACTTATATGTTACTATATTTGGGATTTTCACTAAATTCCCTCCCCCATGCTTTTTCTTTGTCTTGTAGTATTGTTATATTTTGAGATAGTTACGCCCGCCATATACTATTCATTACACTTTGAGTTTGTATAAATTTTTGGTGCCTAAATATCGTTCTCTGACACTTGCAAAAAAATCAAAGATGTTAAAAGAAATATTAAGGGCTTTAATAAAAATGACTCCTGGTCTGGACCTCATTCATTTCAATAAAATTATGCTAGAAAAAAATTTTTTGGCTTACCAATGATGTTTATACTAGATTAGGGTATTCTGGAGACAGTGAACTAAACCATGAGAGGGTTTCTGAGCCAAAGCAATGGATTCCTAAGGAATTGGATAAATGCCAGCTGTGTGGTATCATTACATATATGTTTAATGTGAGCCTAAAGCTAGAAATGGTAACACAACTGTGGAAATCATCATGTGTGGTGCCAGTTCCAAAGACACCACATCCAAGGGACCTAAACAGCTATAGACCTGTAGCACCGACATCCCATTTGATAAGGGTGTTGGAGAGATTGGTTATCACACATCTCCGCCCTCTAGTGAGCTTGACTATGGACCGTCTCCAGTTTGCTTATCGGCTAGGCATTTGGGTGCATGATTCTATCATCCACCTTCTACACCAGGGGTGGGGAACCTCCGGCCCGCGGGCCGCATCCGGCCCCTGAGACCTCCCGATGCAGCCCGCAGCTCCCCTGTGATGCGCGCCGCTCTGGAGGAGGAAGGAGTCGGCATACACAGCATCCTCCGGTGTCTGTGACAGCTGCCGGACACAGGAGGATGCTGTCTATGCCGGCTTCTTCCCCAGCAGAGCGGCGCGTGTCTTCAGTCTCCTGCGGGCCGCGCACGATGACGTCATTTCATCGCGCGCCGCCTGCAGGCGAAGACCGGCACAGAGGACCTGGGACAGAAGAGGACATGGGCAGCGTGGGAGCGGAGGTAAGGTGAGTGGGATGTTTATTTTTTTTTATTTGGGGGTTAACTAGGCCACCAGGGACATGCCTGATGGGGGTTAACTAGGCCACCTGGGACATGACTGATGGGGGTTAACTAGGCTACCAGAGGCATCACTGGGGGGGTTAACTACAATAGCAGGGGCATCACTGGGGGTTAACTACAATAGCAGGGGAACAATACTTTGCCTTGCCCTGGGTGCTGCAAATCCACGCTACTAACTTCCGCACACGGTATGCGGCCCTCGAATGATTTTATTAATGCCCGACCGGCCCTCGACATGGAAAAGGTTCCCCACCCCTGTTCTACACAGACAAACTGGGGAACACTGTGAGAATAATGTTCTTCCATTTCTCCAGTGCTTTTAACACCATATAGCCGGGGCTACTGAGAGACAAGCTGGCCTTTGTTGCAGTAGATCTCCATCTGGATCCTAGACTACCTCGTAAATCGACCTAAGTATGTAAGAGCCAGGGACTGTGTCAGATACTGTCCTCTGTAATACGGGAGCACCTCAGGGTACAGTTCTGGCTCCTTCCCTCTTCACACTGTACACTGAAGACTTCAGGTACAACTCACCTATCTGCTACCTACAAAAGTTCTCTGATGATTCTGCAATATTCGGCCTCATCACAGGTGAAGACCACAGACAGTACAAAGAAGTGAACAGGGATTATGTTGATTGGTGCTAGCGGAACCACTTGAGGATCAATGCTGGGAAGACCAAGGAAATGGTGGAGGAATTCCGCTAGTGCAAATTTCCTCCAAAACTAGTGGACATTCAGGGGACGGACATTGAGACAGTGAACACGTATAAATATCTGGGTGTGGTCCTCAATAATAAGCTGGACTGGGCTGATCACATGGACGCACTGTACAGAAAGGGCCACATCAGGCTCTACCTGCTCAGGAGGGCAGGGGGCACCTTTGGAGTCCAGGGGGCACTGCTTAGTACCTTTTTTTTTAACTCTAGTGGCATCAGCCATCTTCTTTAAGGTGGCCTGCTGGGGGAGCAGCAAATAAACCAGCGATAGGAACAAACTGGACAAGCTGATTAGAAGATCCAGCTCTGTCCTTTGAAGCCCCCTGGACCCAGTGCAGGTGGTGGGGGAGCGAAGGACTTTGTCAGCTGACTCCCATCCCATGCACAAGACTGATAGCACTGGGCAGTACCGTCAGTGGCTGACTAATTTACCCAAAGTGCGAGAAGGAGCGATATCGGAAGTCTTTCCTTCCTGCTGTGGTTAGGCTATACCAGTGCTTCTCAATTCCAGTCCCCAGGCCTCACCAACAGGCCATGTTTTGAGGATTTCCTTAGTATTTCACAGGTGATATAATTATACACAGTGCCTCAGGTATTATCCCTGGTGTTCTTTGTATTATATTCCAAACATTAACACTTATCCCCTGCCCCCCCCCCCCCCATAATGGTGCGTTTACACAGACAGATTTATCTGACAGATCTTTGAAGCCAAAACCAGGAACAGACTATAAAGAGGGATCAGGTCATAAAGGAAAGACTGGGATCTATCTTTTCAAATCCATTCCTGGCTTTGGCTTCCAAAATCTGTCAGATAAATCTTTCTGTGTAAACTCACCCTAATGGTGGTTTTACACGGAGCGATAATTCGCACAATTAACGATTTTGAATGAACAATTTTTTTTTATAACGATCAGCGTTTAGACGGAACGATCCATCGTACTGAAAAATCGTTTTTGCGATCGTTTAAGCCTATCTCACACATAGGTGAAATCGTTGAAAGAATGTTTACACGGAACGATCTGCAAATTTTTTGCGGAAGATCAACGACAATTTGAGACCTTGTTGAAAGATCAAAATTAACGATTTCTCGCTCTATTTCTATCGCTCTATTTGTCACTTTATTGTTCTCTGCGTTTACATGTACGATTATTGTTTGAATTCGATCGTTATCGTGCAAATTCGAACGATAAATCGCTCCATGTAAAACCACCATAAGCAATTTAAATAATAAACTATTTCAAACGAGAGCTACTTGAAATCGTTGACCTTATTACGCAGAATGATAATTGTTTGTTACAATCGTTACTACGATTGTTTACTTCCTCTGATCCCAGCAAAGGAGCAAACAATGTGGAATTAGGGTGCGTTTACACAGATTTATCTGACAGCTTTTTTAAACCAAAACCAGGAACATGCAAAAGAAGGGTCCGTGGAGTCTCAAAACACGGGAATAGCCAAATATCCCTCCAGGGGAGGGAAGCCTATTGCCAAGGGGGTGCCTCCCAGTGGGGAGATCACCAAACCACCCTGATACGTAGCCCCTAAGTCCCACTCGGTTGCCAGTATTGGAACATAAATAAGGAAATACCAGGGTGGCCCCTTTTACGTCAAAGTCTAACTCTGGCGAGTATTGCGACATGACAAGGGTTTACCAAGGCAGACATCATCCACAATCCACAGACGATAGTTTCGGGGTAGTTGCCCCTCGTCAGTGTGGAGTAGGATTCTGGCTAACAAGGGCAATGAAAAATAGACCAACAAAACACAGCAATCACTGAGCTCAGGGAGACCAGCGACGAAAAAATAATTTAAATATTTAAATTTATAGGGGGCAATGCATCAGTGGAGACTCTTCAGTGAGTACTCCATTCGATTTTTTTGTCGCTGGTCTCCCTGAGCTCAGTGATTGCTGTGTTTTGTCAAAACCAGGAACAGACTACAAACAGAGAACAGGTCATAAAGGAAAGACTGCAGCTTCACTCAATAAAGATTCATCACTTATAAGATTACAGTTGGGAGTGCCGGGATTTCTTCATCATTAAAATATTGATCCAGTAAGCCTTGAAATGCTTTGTTCCCAGTCGTGCAAGGTGCAAAGACTAACTTTTTATTGACACAGAGTGAAGTATAACTTCACTTGCTTAATGCAGATAACAACATTTTTGTACAACTAACACTTAAAGTGGCTATTGACAACAGGACTTAAAGTGACTGTACCACCAGGCCCAGGCAGAAGCACTGGAGGCGGCCATAGACCATAATGGACACAGAAATCCGGCTTCTTCTAAAGTGAAGGGGGGTATGAAAACAGCTTTTTGTGTACAGAAGGAAACTTTTGCTTAATAAAACCTATTACAGGGTTTCTTAAAATCACTTGTACTATTGATATTTATTGACTTCTGAAAAGTGACATTTATATAACAGGTACAGTTTGTGGAATATCAAAAAGGTTTCCAGTAAACAATGTTTGTTGCTTCTTCAAGAATAAAAGCACCTGATATATACAAGAGTCACTGCATTGTGATCTTATTCATGGTCATACTACCATTACACCTTGTGCTCCATTTAGGCTACATTTACGGACGGGAAAGGAATGTAATGAATTGGTTCCCTGTCAATCAAGATGTGTCAATATCATGCCGACAGCGGGGAAACTCTTTAAATCGCCGCAACACTGTAGTGTACTGTAGGGAAATTGGTCAACTAAGCTCAATAGTATTCACATTACGTTGAATGTTGGGGGAGGAGTGCTAACATTCTCCATAAGCAATTGACTATTTAATGTGGCCATATCTATGGTGGAGTAGCCATGACTAAGGTTGTGTAATGCGTACGACACGTTAGTTGGGGTAGTCATATCGTGTGCGCATGCTGATGCTGAAAAATAAAGACTGCAAATGTGTGAATTCAATTGCCTCTGGGCTTAAGTTTCTTCTGTTGCATCATACTGACATGAATCGGACTGGGAGCCCGAGCACTCTGTGAAGTTGAAGCGGTAAGCTGGCGTTACATCTTATCTGTTACATCTCTGTCCTTGGTAATTTGTACCAGGGCCTCAATGAGATCTGGACCCCTGACTTTCCCTTTCTAATGAGACACAGTTTCTCCCTATGCTATACAAGAACTCCCATGTTAAAGCATCATTAATGTTTTTTAATAAAAAAAAAGTAGACACACTTCAGCAACTGGTCACAAGGTGGCAATAGCACAAGCAGTTTACCCTTAAGGCCCATTCACACTACAGATTCGGCGCAGAGACATGTCAATTCTTTAAGCGTAGAGCAGAGACGCGTGAGCCCTCCCATTCAAAGACATAGCAGGAGGGATTCGGAGGAATCTCCGCACCGAATCCGTAGTGTGAATGTGCCCTAAGCCTTTAAACAGTTGAACCAACCAGATAACAACACAGACAAAAGCTGGTAATAGATACAGAAAGGTGACTACTGGGGGATTAACACCGATACAGTATATACAAACCTTCAGAATGCCATATCTAAGTGTCCCACCAAAACACAAGGGAGTTTAGTATGGCTATGCCGAATGAAGCAACATATCGACTAAGTAAGAAGACTGCCAAAGGACCAGCATATAGATAAGCATACATATAAGAGTATAGCTGGTAGATTCTTAGAAGTATAGCGACCTGATTGGTGTGAATCAGTTTAAAGGCGTTAACAAGGATTAGAATAGTATAGCTGCTTTCTTCCAGAATTAGCGCCAGCCCTGTCCTCAGGTTGTGTGTGGTATTACATCCATTTACTTAAGTGGAATCGGGCCATAATATCAAACACAAACTGAGGATAAGAGTGGTGCTGTCTCTGGAGGAAAGCGGACATGTTTATCTCATCTTGCATCATTTCTTTAACAGGAAGCAAACAACAGAAACGCTGAAATCATTAGCAAAAGCGTTTGTGGATCTGGAAAGAGCAACTAAAATAAGTCCCAAAATGGAGAATATGGCAGTCAGGTAATCCTGTGTACCCCATGTGATCTGCAAGCCTGAAGGAAAAAAGGAAAATAATAATAATAATTCTTTTTTAGTTTTTTTGTTGCATTTTTTACTCAATCATTTCATATTTCCTTTTTTTTTTTTTTTTTGCCCCACGTAGGAAATTTTGCCGTAAATGTCATTACTTTATACGGGTATGTGCACACTACGGAATCCTGGCAGATCACACGCCACGGATTCCACAGCTTGTGGACTCGCGCATCTACACTGGTCCCATAAACTTCATTCTATGGTTTGTCAGATTCCGCCGTCCGCCCGAAGTAGGAACTCGCTCGTTCTTCGCCAGACGGCGTCACCTGGCAAACCATAGAATGAAGCCTATAGGACCAGCGTAGATGCGCGAGTCCATCAGCATCCGCAAGCTGCAGAATCCGCAGCGGGCGATCCGCCCGATTCCTTAGTGGGCACATAACCTTATAATGCATTGGAATATGTCTGTAATTTACTGACTGATATCCTCCACCTCTTCAGCTCCCCTCCCCCAGCACTCAGGAATCCATCACTGAGTAGAAGGGCGTTGGCCTCATACAAACAAAAAACAATCCCATTTCAAAGTTTTGCTTTCATTTTGCCTCAGTACTCCACTTCTGAGAAATCAGCAGCTACAGTAAATATCATGAGTGCTCTGTGTAACATGATGACATGCAGAGCCGCAGTCCTCAGGCTGCATAGTGCCTTGTGCAAAATTGTGCTGCCTCAGCCCCGTGTTTTTCTTTAATATTTATGTAATATTGGCATTTAGCACGTGTCTGGGCGGAAGGCATCTCTCATAGCTTAGGAAACGGAATTAGGCTGGGTTCACACTATGTTTTTTTCCGTTTTTGCAAAAAGATCAAAATGCATCCATTTTTATTTTTACATACACAAATGCACACAGGTGCACACAAATGCATCAGTTTTTCATCCATTTTTTGCAAAAACGGATAAAAAAAAACCCCATAGTGTGAACCCACCTTAAGCTGCTTGGTTGGTAGTTAATATTTTTAAATGTGAGTCAAATGACATAATGTAATGACATAATATCACACCAAAAAATAAGGAACTAAACAAAATGTAAAATGAGTGCAACAACTAATACAGTCCTCAAGTGGCGGTGACTCAGACCCCCATTAATCAATGAAACCCTCATTCAGGCTTCCGTCCATCACTCTTCTTTAGGGGATGTTCATACATGTTGGAGTTTCCATTATGGCTCGATGGCAATGAAATTCTTAATTGCTGCATAAAATTTTCATTGCATGCTGGGCCCGATCCTCTTCACTAGACATATATGGTCCACTTGTTCAGCTAGATTTAGCCTATTTAGCTGATTAATGCGGGTGGACCGACTAGGGGCCTAATCTCGGCTATCTATCAAATTCTGAACTCGCCTGTGGGGGACTCATTGATCCGCCATAAATACATGGATAGATGGGAGACCTCACTTGCTAGGACAATTGCCCCTGAGCTGTGGCAGGTGATATGGAGCAGAGCTGCCTCTTTCTCAATATGCACCAACTACAAAGAATGCCACTATAAATGCATGATGTGTTGGTATCACACTCCTGAATTGCTCCACAAGCTAAATCCTAGCATCCCCTCGGTGTGCTGGAGATGCAATGGCTCAGTGGGCTCTCTGCTCCATCTCTTCTGGGAATGCTCTCTCATTAAGGGGTATTGGTCCCATGTTGCGACGTTGCTCTCTTCGGTCCTGGATGTTCAACTTAGCTTAGATCCCTTAGTTTTCCTATTTAATGTTACACCAAAAAGTCTGGGTAAGAAATCCACCAAACTAATGCTACACCTATTGACAGCCGCTAAGTCACTTATACCCCGCAAATGGAAGCAGACTTCCCCTCCATCCGTTGATGATTTACTTGCAAGGATTAGAGATATTAGGCGTCTAGAGTGACTGACGGCGTCCCTGAACAATCAGATGCCGCTCTTTGACTCCGTTTGGGCTCCCTGGGAGGCTTACTGTGCTCGTACTGGTTTACCTGATTACGAGTTGTTTCCTCTCTGGCTCGCAGATCTGTTTCTTATGCTCCCTGTCTTTTCTTTTCCCCTCCACCTTACCCTCTTGTTCTTCCCTTTTTTGTGTCTTCTCATTATTCTGGAGTAAAGGCGTTTTGCCTTATTGTATCACCAGCCGATTTTCCATCACTAATTCCAACTACTCCCCGGGACACCACCCAGACAGGAGCCCATACTCTCTTCCATTAACGGATGAACCACCAGTTAAAGTGGGTGCATCTCTCATTAAGTACACCATCCATTCCATTAAAACCAACCCCAAGGACCCCCTAACCCGCCACCGCGAGCACACTTGACCCCTTAAGTGTGTGAGCTCCCCCACAACCCCACAGCCCTCTCGATACCCTCCTGCAGAGCCAAAGCCCACAGGTCCATCCCGATATCGTTGAGGTGAACCCCGTCCTCCACCCAATAGTTCCCGGAACCCACCTCAAGATCCCAATGCCGAACGGCCACTCCGCCATTCCTGGCCACAAAGGACGCCACAGCCCTATTCACCTTCACCCTAGCTCGATTCAATTTGTCAACTGAGCGAGCTACCCGCCAAGTCCGCCGTGGAACAATGTCGGACCACACCACCACCACCTTGGGAAACGACCTCCACAAACGCAAGAGGTCATAACGAATGTCCCGTATAAGCTCCCGGAACGCACGAACACCCAAATCGTTACCTCCTACGTGTAACACCAACACGTCAGGGGGCCGGTCCAGCCTGGCAAACTGGTGAAAATCGGGAAGGATCCTATTCCATGTCAAACCGCCGACACCCAGCCATCTCAGCACTGCCACATCCCTGGAGAAGCCCAGCTGACGCCCATCCGGACGAACCGCCGCCCTCCGCGCCCCCCGGCAGACATATGAATGCCCCATCAACCACACCAGACAAGGACCGCCCCTGAAAGAGAAAAAGGAGAAGGGAGAGGCACTGTGAGTGACAATCTACAACTCAAGGAAAAACATAACAACCACTACACCCCCCCACACACACACAACCTCCAGGACCGCGCTCGTTCCCCCCCCTCCCCCCAAAAAAACAACCCCACCCCTACACCATGTGGGGCCGGACATAAGACCTATACCGCCCCGATTCCCACCTGCCAATTCGCCGCACTACGTCCGCCCCCAGGCCCCAGCTCGCCGCCTCCGTGGCCGCCCCGATTCGGAAGGAATGCGGGGCAAAATCCGCCCCCTCCAGCCCCAAGACCCCCAGACATCTCCGAAAAAGTGCGGTGAACTGATAGCGCGACAAAAAAGAACCATCCCCATGCCGCAGCAAGGGACCCGCCCCAGACCCCCTAAGCACCAGGAACCGATCCAGACCCTGTACCGGACACATCAACGCCCCAGGCACCGCCCGCAACACCACCACACGCCCCCTACCCTGCTGATCCGTTTTTGACCGTCGCAAACGAAAAAACGCCCTGTCCCCTTCCAACCACACATCCTCCCGAAGCAAACCCCCCGCCTTCCTTGCCGACGGGGACACCAGTTCTCCCACACGCAAGGCCCCAAAAAACGCCCACGAGAAGGCCAACCTGAACAACAACACCTCCGCCTCCGCCCGACAGACAACCCCCAAACAACCCCCAAGCCGGTCCAACAAAGCATAAGACACCGGTCGCCTGGTATCGGGCCGCACCCTGCCCCTCCTAAAACCCTTCAGGGCCTGGCCGACCAGAAAATCCTTCGTGGCATCCCCAAGCCCACGCAACTTGAAGCCAAAAGCCAGAGCCGCCACGAAACGATTCACCCGGGACACCGACCAGCCCGCCGCCGACACACAACCCAGCCAAGCCAACACTGCCATAACCCGCTCCTGGTCTGACTGAATCCCACCCCATGCACTCTCCCACGCCTCCCACTCGACCCAGGATGAGGAGTACGCCGTCCACGTGCTTCTGGCCAACGAAGACTGCACCAGTTCCCCCGCCGTCCTCAGACCAGCTGCCAAAGATGTGGAGGGCAGGCTATGCCCACCGCGGATGCCTCCGGGACCAAAGACCGAAAACGCTCCCACTGCTGGCGAGAAAGAGAATCAGCCACTGAGTTGTGAACGCCCGGAACATGAACCGCCACCACCCACGAATTCAGAGAGAGACATCGCAACACCAAGTGCCTAAGAAGCCTAACCACCGGAGGAGAAGAGGCAGAACCCTGGTTAATGGCCGTCACCACCGCCTGGTTATCACAATGGAAACGAACCTTCTTATCCCGAAACCTGTCCCCCCAAACCTCCACCGCCACCACTATGGGGAAAAGCTCCAGGAGAGCCAAGTTTCGCACCAAACCCGCCTCCACCCAATCGCGCGGCCACGTCCCCGCGCACCACTGCCCTTGGCAAAACGCGCCGAACCCGACACCCCCGGCCGCATCCGTGAACAGTTCCCAGTAGAAACTGTCCACCACCGGCGCTATCACCAGAGACCTACCATTGTAAGTCGCCAGAAAAGACGACCACACTGCCAGGTCCTCCCTCAACTCTTTCGTCAATCTGATGAAATGGTGAGCCGCCCGCACGCCCGCCGTTGCCCCCGCCAGCCGCCTGCAGAACACCCTCCCCATGGGCATGATCCGGCAGGCAAAATTCAACTTTCCTAGCAGGGACTGAAGATCTCTCAACTGGATCTTCCTCAAGTCTTGAGCCCGCGCCACCTCGCCCTTCAGGGCCTCAAGCTTGTCCTTAGGCAACCTGCACTCCATCCGCACCGAATCAATAGTGATCCCCAGAAACTTGAGCGCAGATGCCGGCCCTTCCGTCTTCTCCTCAGCCAAAGGAACCCCGAAACGGCCCGAGACCCACTCCATTGTTCCCAGCAGAGTACGACAAACCGGCGACCCAGGAGGCCCGACAAACAAGAAGTCGTCGAGGTAATGAATCACCGACTTCACGTCCGTCAGGTCCCGAATCACCCATTCTAAAAAGGAGCTGAAGGCTTCAAAATACGCGCAGGACAGAGAGCAGCCCATGGGCAGGCACCTGTCGACAAAAAAGGAACCCTCCCAGTGACATCCCAGCAACCGCATGCTGGCCGGGTGGACTGGTAGAAGCCGAAAAGCGGACTCGATGTCCGTCTTTGCCATCAACGAGCCCCGACCATACGACCGCACCCAGTCAACCGCCGCATCGAACGAGGTGTATACGACCGAGCAGAGCTCGGGGTCAATGCCTGCGTTCACCGACAAACCCTCCGGATGAGAAAGGTGGTGAATGAGCCGAAACTTGTTCGGCTCCTTCTTCGGGACGACACCTAACGGGGACACCACTAGATCAGGCAGAGGGGGAGACGGGAAGGGGCCCGCCATCCTGCCCAAGGACACCTCTTTGGCCAACTTTTCGGAAACGACCGCCGGATACTGATAGGCCGACCGCAGATTCCGAAGAGAAAAGGGGACAACATGGGGGGGGGGGGAAGGAATGATAAAACCTGCCGAAAAACCCTCAATGAGCAGGGCCGCCTTGGCCCTGTCCGGATAGCGGTCTAGAAAGGGGCGCATCACGCCCACCTTCACCGGGGTCACCCCCCGAACCAAAACCGCCGGAACCTCGCCCCTTCCCCCTCCTGAAACCCCGAGCGGAGCCATGGGAGGTCCCACCACAGGACCCACACGCATGCCGAAATTTACAAGCGGTAGCGTATTTGCACTGGCCATCGTTGAACTGCCAGCACAAACCCGCCTTTCCCGCACCTGACTGAGATCCTTGACCCCCGGGGATGGATTGGCCGGATGACCCGGCCCCCCCCAGAAAGGGCTGCCCAAATTTCGAGGGTCCCATGACCCGCAGCCACAACCCGATGTCCTTCTGGTCCCACTTAATCGAAGGCCGAACCGCTTTCCGCTGCCTGAATTGTTCGTCATACCGAAGCCACGACTGACCGCCGTAGGCCCGGTACGCCTCACCAATGGAATCCATATAGCAAAAAAGGCCCGAACAATTTTCGGGCGCTTTTTCCCCCACTACGCTGGCCAAAATGGCGAACGCCTGCAGCCAATTAGAGAAATTCTGAGGAATGAGTCGCCAGCGACGCTTCTCTTCCTCCTCCTTCTTTAACTCGAACCTCTTCCCCTTGTCCAAATAAAATTTTTCCAACGGGAGAAGGGAGAAAATCTCCACATACTCATCCCGCCAGATTTTTTCCCTCACCTCCGGCTTCAAATGAGCCCCCAGTGGCCCCTCAAAGCAGACGTATACCTCACCCCTGGCCCTATCGTCCAACCGCACCCAGTCGACTTCCTTGTCTTTGTCGGTCTGCACCGACGCAGTCGCCTTGCCAGTATCCTGTTGCCCCCCAACCACCCCTGAGGCGACCACCGGAGGCGTCCCAACCCATGCAGACACCGGGGACTGCACCACCCCTGACCCCGCAGCCCCCTGCACCAGCATCCTAAGGCCTGTCAACAACTCCTGCCAGCCTGGGCCAGGGTTCCCAACCCCACCCCCTGACCCTACTCCCCTAGCCCCCCAACTGACCCCGGACCCCCCAACCCCCCCCAGCGCTCCCCCAAGCACAGAAGAAACAGACGACATGCAATGTAGCAACTCACCAGGCTGGCCGGGTGCTGTGGGCCCGCCAGCCGGAAAATCCTGATCCATATGCTGCGGCGGATCCTCGACGTCATCATCGGACCCCTCGGGTGAAGGATGCTGGTGCACCTGCCGAACCACAGAGAC
Organism: Dendropsophus ebraccatus; assembly: GCF_027789765.1. Taxonomy (NCBI): domain Eukaryota; kingdom Metazoa; phylum Chordata; class Amphibia; order Anura; family Hylidae; genus Dendropsophus; species Dendropsophus ebraccatus. The sequence continues at coordinate 9,209,630 of NC_091462.1, read as the reverse complement.
AGGAGGGGGGCCTGCAGACGCTGCCACCGGAGCCGCCCGCCTCCCTCCCGCCGTAGCACCGCCAGTAGGCCGGGCCATAGAAGGCCGCTGACGCACCTGCCGCCGACCATCGCCAGTGACGTCATCTCCTCTGCGCCTGGCCGCCGACTGCGGCCCGCGCGCGACTCCTCGTCCCCTCACGGATTGGCGGTCAGCACTGGCGGGCGCCCCGACTGGCTCATCACCGGGAGAACCCGCCACAACAGGAAACAGCTGACTGCCGGAAGGAAGGAGGGGGCCCGAGGCACCGGACCGACGTCTCCCCCGTTCCGCCGAACCCGGACTAGGCCTTGGATTCCTCTCAGCCCGGGTGGCCCGCCCAGAGGAGGAAGGGAGGGGAGCCCGGCCTGGAGGGTCCCCGGAGGGGCTCCCGCGCCTGCGCCGGGCCCGAGGCGGCGAGCTGGGGCTCAGTCTGGCTGGCGTCCGGGACCGCCGGGAACTGCGCTGCCGCGAGGGGGCTGGTGAATAGCCGGGACTCACCGGGGCCTCCCCAGCGGGCGAAGATACCCCTGCCAGGACGGACGTCACCCCCGACAAGCCGGGCCCATCCGACCCGGGGGATTGGGGAGCTGCAGCCGGGATATCCAGAATGGCCTGGACTTGAGTGTCAAGCCAGGCCCGATCGTCCACCGTCTCCGCCGCCTCCCGCAACTGTCGCAGGAGCTCCGGGACCGACAGCGCCATAAGGTAAGCTGGGACTCGCACTCTGCACCTCGCTGTACTCTTCGGCTGCCGCTCCACGTGTGGCTGCCCGCGCTTCCCCCGGAAGAGGTTTTATCACCTCCCCCAGCTGTCCCCGCCTCCTGCTCCCCCCCCCCCCCCAACCTCAATCCGCCGGCTCTAAGTTAACCCCTTCTCCGCCAGTTTCCCTGTCATGCCGGCCTCCCTCCAACTCCGTTTCGTCCGGCCTTTTCTTTCCTGGTGAACTAAGTTAACTTACTGTTTCCCACTGTTATGTTCTCTTATTTTGGAATGCTCTACATTTATATTGGGGAAGTGCAGCATGTTCTGAGCTGGTGTAGTTTGCCTTAATGTGATGCCATTCTCTGGAACTACTGTGTGTCTTGTTTATTATAAAAAAAAATGTCAATAAAGATTACATTTAAAAAAAAACACAGCCTGATGAGGCCTCTGTCCATCTTGCTCATGAATTCTGATACTGACAGGTGTGACGTCAATGCTCCAGCCTGTATCAAGGTGCAAGACTGTGGGCCCCTGAACAGACAGTCCCCTCGGTGTTGAGTAGTGGCCACAGGTCAGAAAGTCGCACCTGACCCTTTGTAGTCTCTTTAGAGTCTGGAAGCCACAGCCATGCACAGCTGCATTGGTTTTAGCCAGTTAAGGTCGGCCATGATTCCGAGTAAATCATAAAAATGGCAGAAATTGCGGCACATGGCATTTTTTCCAAGCGTTTGCAATTTTATTTTTTATTTTTTTTGGGGGGGGGCATTTTTTTCTGGCATTTTTACCTTATGTGTGATTAACGTTTTGTGTGTTCTTGACGTTTTTTGAGTTGATGTTCATGTTCGGGTTCAAATGCCAACCCGAATGCATGTATTTCAGAAAGGAAGGGGTTAAGTGACTACCTTCTTTGCAGGAGCGGGCACCAGACCCAGCACACAGGCTGCTGTTGACCAACAAAAAAAAAGACAGGCAGAACACCCATCATTTTGACAGGTGTTCTGCTCCTTACAGTATGCAGGATCTGCCAGATGCTGTTTACTGTCTGGCACACAGGGGCATTAAGTGAGGTGAGGAAACATTGCATCCACACTTAACCCCCTTCCTTGCTGGTATGAGTACAGTCTGAGATCAGGGGGGATAAGTGCTCCCCTCCTTGCTAGAATGAGTGCAGTGGGGTGAGCGTCCATACTCACCTCTGACGTTTTCTCTCTTCACTAGAGCCCGACACACTGAGCTTGAAGTGTATCGAGCTCTGGCTCTTCAAATCTGTCATCAGCCAATCAGCAGCTAAGGTGGGACATCACTGCAGCCAGATTGCCTGAGCTGACACTGCACAAGTAGCTGCAGCAGGGTCCCAACTCAGCCGCTGATTGGCTGAAGACTGGGAGAAGACCGAAGATATCCCCCCCTAATACAGCAAAGTCTGGCCAAAAGGGGGTTACACTGTCACCCCCTAGTCCCCTCCCACATCTCTATTGACTACAGTCTAGTCCCCAGTGGGTTAAGTTAACCCCCTGAGCACCAGACTGTGGCTTTTGGCAACACGCCATTTTTTGAGGGGTAAAGAAGGGGTTGAGAAAGACAGGCTGCCGAAACGCGCGTCGGGGCGTACCGCATGGGCATAATGTGAACCAGCACCTTAGGTAATGCTTTACCAGTAGGGAGTATTGTTGTTCACTTTTTATGTTGTTGACACGTATTGTATTACAATGTTTAGAGTCCCACTGAGTATGTAGATGATTTGGTTATTGGTATTTGGCACTTTATTACCATCATGCTTCCTTTACACGGATCGATAATTCGTCCAATCGATCGTTCAATGATTTTGAAGCAACGATTTGCTTTTTATAACAATCGTCAGTTTAGACGAATAAATCGTTAGAAAAATCGTTTGAAAATTCGTAAGAAAAATCGTTATATGATCGTTATTAAGATCGCTTAAGCCCATCTTTTACATAGGGTAAATCGGTGAAAGACTGATTACACGAAGCGATCTGCGAATTTTTAGCGAACGACGATCTAAGAACATGTTGAAAGATCAAAAATGGACGATTTCTCGCTCATTGTTTGATCATTTGCTGTGTTTACACGGTACGATTATCGCTCAAATACCATCGTTTATGTGAAAATTCGAATGATAATCGTTCCGTGTAAACGTAGCATTACAATGCCTTATGGCTCTTTGTGTGCCATTACCACATAATTGGCGAGATTTATGGTGCATTCACACAGAGAGATTTTTCTGCCCGATTTTTGCAGCCAAAACCAGAAATGGATTTGAAAAAAGAGAAATCTAAGTCTTTCCTTTATGACCTGTTCCCTGTTTATAGTTCATTCCTGGCTTTGGCTGCAAAAATCTGTCAGATATCTGTCAGATAATCTGTGTGTGTAAACGGACCCTTATGGTGTAAAGTGAAACTGGCTCAGTCGCCCCTAGCAACCAATCAGATTCCATCTTTCATTTTCCAAAGAGTCTGTGAGGAATGAAAGGTGGAATGTGATTGGTTGCTAGGGGCAACTGAGCCAGTCTCACTTTACACCATGTTTGATAAATCTCCCCCAATATGTTTTTCCTTTGCCCATGTGTTTGCAAGCAGCAGTTCTGATTCACCTAGTGGTTTTATTACATTCTATTTTTATACAAAGATGGCAGCCAGTATATACAGGGCCGCTTTAACCAGAGGGCACATGGTGCACGTGCACCGGGCCCACTGGTTAAAGGGGCCCCCCCGAGCAGGCCGGCCGTTGCTATGTGCGACCAATGCGGTCGCACAGGGCTCCGGCCACCGGCCTGTCAGGGGGGAGCGCCATGGATGGGTAATCTACTTACCCCTCCATGGCGCCCCCTGCAGGGCCCCCCCGTCCGTCGCTGCCCCCGCTCGCCCGCTGCTGCTGCGGCGCTTCAGCAGCAGCGATACTGACAGAGAGAGAGCCATTGGCTCCCTCCCTGTCAGTCACTCTTGTGGCCGCACTTCCTGCAGTCACAAGAGGCCGCACTCTCCCTCTAGCGCCCGACGTCACTGGAGCGTCGGCGCGAGGGTAAGGGGAGTGCAGCCTCTTGTGACCACAGGAAGTGCGGCCTCAAGAGGGAAGAGAAGAGGAACTCGTGGACCTAGGTGAGTAACAGTGTTTGTTTTTTTTCAATGTTATATGGGAGGGGGGCTATATACTATGGGGGGAGGGGGGCTATATACTATGGGGGGAGGGGGAGCTATATACTATGGGGGAGCACAGGGGGCTATATACTATTGGGGAGCACAGGGGAGCTATATACTATGGGGGGAGGGGGAGCTATATACTATGGGGGGGGCGCACAGGGGGCTATATACTACTGGGGAGCACAGGGGGCTATATACTACTGGGGAGCACAGGGGGCTATATACTACTGGGGAGCACAGGGGGCTATATACTACTGGGGAGCACAGGGGGCTATATACTACTGGGGAGCACAGGGAGCTATATACTGCTGGGGAGCTATATACAATGGGGGAGCACAGGGGGCTATATACTATGGGGGAGCACAGGGGAGCTATATACTACTGGGGAGCACAGGGGAGCTATATACTACTGGGGAGCACAGGGGAGCTATATACTATGGGGGAGCACAGGGGGCTATATACTACTGGGGAGCACAGGGGAGCTATATACTATGGGGGAGCACAGGGAGCTATATACTATGGGGGAGCACAGGGGAGCTATATACTATGGGGGAGCACAGGGGAGCTATATACTATGGGGGAGCACAGGGGAGCTATATACTATGGGGGAGCACAGGGGAGCTATATACTATGGGGGAGCACAGGGGAGCTATATACTACAGGGGAGCTATATACTACTGGGGAGCACAGGGGAGCTATATACTACTGGGGAGCACAGGGGGCTATATACTACTGGGGAGCACAGGGAGCTATATACTACTGGTGAGCACAGGGGAGCTATATACTACTGGGGAGCACAGGGGAGCTATATACTATGGGGGAGCACAGGGGGCTATATACTACTGGGGAGCACAGGGGAGCTATATACTATGGGGGAGCACAGGGGAGCTATATACTATGGGGGAGCACAGGGGAGCTATATACTATGGGGGAGCACAGGGGAGCTATATACGATGGGGGAGCACAGGGGAGCTATATACTATGGGGGAGCACAGGGGAGCTATATACTATGGGGGAGCACAGGGGAGCTATATACTATGGGGGAGCACAGGGGAGCTATATACTATGGGGGAGCACAGGGGAGCTATATACTATGGGGGAGCACAGGGGAGCTATATACTATGGGGGAGCACAGGGAGCTATATACTATGGGGGAGCACAGGGGAGCTATATACTATTGGGGGAGAGCACAGGGGGACTATATACTATTGGGGGAGAGCACAGGGGGACTATATACTATTGTGGGAGAGCATAGGGGTCTATATACTATTGGAGAGCACAGGGGGGCTATATATTATGGAGAGCACAGGGGGGCTATATACTATTGGGGAGAGCACAGGGGGCTATATACTATTGTGGGAGAGCACAGGGGGGGCTATATACTAATGGGGGAGCGCACAGGAGGGCTGTATATAACTGGAGGAGCACATGAGGGGCTATATACTACAGGGACACCTTAAAACTATGGAGGCACAGAGGGGTGTAACTATGTAGGGGTACAGAGGGGTGTAACTACTGTATAGGGGTACAAGGGACCTAACTACTGTATGTGTTGGAGCCTAAAATATTTGTCTGGCAGATTCTGGAGAGAAGATTCACAGCCAGGAGAAGACTTCAAGGTGGCCCAGGCTGGATGGAGAGAAAAAGAAAAGGTGACAGACTCTGATCAGAGAAGACGCCCCCGGTGAGTCACTGGATGTAACTGCACTCTGTTATAGGGTTGTAGTGTTAGGGGTCATGATGTGGTGGTATTATGTAATGGTATCATTGGTGATATCTTTCTGTTTTGTTTAGTGCAGTTTTTATGTAATATGTAATCACTGTATGGTGGAAATAGTGTTATAAGGTAACTACTGTATGTATTGGGGCTCCTGATACAGTGTGGGGGGGCAAATTCAGTACATTATACAATGTGCCGAAAGGGAAGGGGGGGCCCACTCTTGAGGGCTGTGCACTGGGCCCACCAATGTATTAAAACGGCCCTGAGTATATATACCCTGGGGCGTGTGTCCTTCTACTAAGGCTTGTGTCAGTACTTCCTTGGCCGAGGTACAAAAGGAGTAAATTACGTAGCACTAGTGTTAAAGGGATTATCCAGCGCTACAAAAACATGGCCACTTTTCCCCCTACTGTTGTCTCCAGTTCAGGTGCAGTTTGCAATTAAGCTCCATTTACTTCAATGGAACTGAGTTTCAAAACGCCACCCAAACTGAAGACAACAGTAGGGGGAAAGTGGCCATGTTTTTGTAGAGCTGGACAGTGGCGTCGCTAGGCAGTTTTATTTGGGGCTCATGCCCCGGCATCTTGCGAGCCAGATGCGGCTCTTTTGATGGTCGCATCTGGCTCGCAGGTCCCGCGGCAGCCCCCCCCCCCCCGCCTCACCTACCGCCCACCCAACCTAGCGCCCGGACGTGATCCTCCGTTCCAATCAGCGCACAGTGGGAGCATGGAGTCGCTGCGGCCGGCCGTGGCGCACGTATTGATTGCGGCTCCACGCTCCCGCTGTGCGACAATTTGATTGTAGGATCCCGTCGCTACGTCGGGTAGACAGTATGTGAGGCTGCCACTGCTATCCTTTCGGCGACGAACTCAAGGTGGAGGTGAGGAGGAGGCTGGAGGGGAGACAGGGGGAGACCGGAGGGGAGACGAGGTGGAGGCCTGAGGAGGGGAGACGAGGGGGAGGCGAAAAGACACACTTGGCCTGCTGGTTCCTTAATGCATAAGATATGTGTGTGTGTGTGTGTGTGTGTGCGTGTGTGTGGGGGGGGGGTTCAGGTAGGGTATTGTGTGTGTGTGGGAACAGGTAGGGTATTGTGTGTGGGTGGGTGGGTTCAGGTAGGGTATTGCTATGGCTCAGGGGCATTACTATATAGGGGACATCATTACTATATAGGGGGCACAGCAAGGGACATTACTACTATATGGAGGCTACAGCAGGCACATTATTACTATATAGGGGGCACATGAGATGGCATTATTACTATATGGGGACACAGCAGGGGAGATTATTACTATATGCGGGCACAGCAAGGGACATTATAACTATATAAGGGTACAGCAGGGGGCATTATTACCATATGGGGGCACAGCAAAAGGCTATGTTACTGTATGGAGGGCACACTGGGGTCATTATTACTATATGGGGGTACAGCAGGGGGCATTATTACCATATGGGGGCACAGCAGAAGGCAATGTTACTGTATGGAGGGCACACTGGGGGCATTATTACTATATGGAGGCACAGCAGGAGACATTATTTCTATATGGGGCACAGCAGGGGGCATTATTTCTATAGTAGTGCACAGCTGGGAGAGAATTATTACAATGGAGATGCACAGCTGGGGGCATTATTACTATATGGGGTACAGCAGGAGGCATTATTACTGTATGCCGTAAAGCAGGGGGCATTATTACTATGGGGATGCACAGCTAGGGGCATTATTACTATATGGGGCACAGCAGGGGTATTATTACTATATGAGGGTGCACAGTAGAGGACATTTTACAATGTGGGGTAACACAGCAGGGGACATTATTACTATGGGGCACAACACTAGACATTATTACTATATGGGAGCACAGCAGGGGATCCTACATACAGGGGGCAACACACTTACCTACCTACTCACTGATACCAAGCAGTGGAATTACTACATGGGAGCCTATAGGTGGGAAAAGGGAAGGAAGTTGAAGGAAAAGTGCGGAGCCTAATATGTTTGTCTGGCAGGTTCTGAGGAGATGAATTGCAGCTGGAAGAAATCACCATGGTGGTCTAGGCCGTATGGAGGAAAAGGAAAGAGAACATCTCAGATCAAAGACGTTACCTGTGAGTCACTGAATGAGGTTTTTGCATTTTGTAGAACATTATCTGGTAGGAGTTCCCTGAGATAGAAAAGGTTGGGAAACCCTGGCCTAGAGGCAGGGGCTGGCTGGCAAATTTTAGCCTGGGGGGCAGGTACACAGCAGTGGCCCATGAGTAGCCGGCTAGCGGCCCATCCTTCAAGGACCACTCTGGTCCTTACCTTTTATTACGCTCCCCACATCGGTGCGAGGAAGGTAGATGCCACCCACTCCAATACTTCCTCCAGCGGCAATGTTCTCACACTTCGGATAACACATTGAGCCCTTCCAGTCATTTGTAAACAAGGAATTCCTACTGTTCCCTGTGAAGGGGTCGGAAGACACTTTCCTCTATAAGTCCATGGGACGGCTCAGCACTGACACGGAACCATAGTCCCATAGACTTACATTGACAAAGAGACTTCTGGCCCCTTCACACAGAGCAGTAGGAATTCCCTGGTCACAAATGTCCAGAAGGGCTGGAGACATTATCCAAACTGTGCTGCTGGCAGAAGTACAGGCCCGGGTTATCATCCACCATCCCTGCACTGATGTTGGGAGGGTAATATTTGGTAAGAGCACAATTGTGCTGATATGGTTTTCAGCTGCACAGTATAGATTTACTGTGCATCTCCCCGAGGCTATCAACCACTGAGTATAAGATGCTGGGAAAGCTGGGTGACCTCCATTACACTGAGTACAATACAAGATGCTGGGAAACTGGGGTTTCTGTATTTTCAACATAGTCACTTTTCCCTTCACATGATCACTTTTGCTGTCAAAATTCCCCCGCCCCCCTCATGTGCGCACCCCCTATTAGTAAAAATAATAATAAACATGGGATGCTGTGTGTGTGTGGAGGGGGGGGGGGGGGGGGCTGCAGGGGATGCTGTGTGTGTGGGGATGGGGGGGGGCTGCAGGGGATGCTGTGTGTGTGGGGATGGGGGGGGGCTGCAGGGGATGCTGTGTGTGTGGGAGGGTAGGATGGAGGGCTGCAGGGGATGCTGGGAGGGGGGGAGGGTAGGATGGGGGGCTGCAGGGGATGCTGGGAGGGGGGAGGGTAGGATGGGGGGCTGCAGGGGATGCTGGGAGTGTAGGATGGGGGGCTGCAGGGGATGCTGGGAGTGTAGGATGGGGGGCTGCAGGGGATGCTGGGAGGGTAGGATGGGGGGCTGCAGGGGATGCTGTGTGTGTGTAGATGGGGGAGGGCTGCAGGTTATGCTGTGGGGGGGGATGGGGGGGCTGCAGGGGATGCTGTGTGTGGGGATTGGGGGGCTGCAGGGGATGCTGTGTGTGGGGGGGGTATGGGGGGCTGCAGGGGATGCTGTGTGTGTGGAGGGGGGCTGCAGGAGATGCTGTGTGTAAGGATGGGAGGGGTGCAGGGGATGCGGTGTGTGTGGGGATGGGGGGGCTGCAGGGGATGCTGTGTTTGCGGATAGGGGGCTGCAGGGGATGCTGTGTGGGGGGGATGGAGGGGGCTGCAGGGGATGCTGTGTGTGTGGGGGGATGGAGGGGGCTGCAGGGGATGCTGTGTGTGTGGGGATAGGGGGGGCTGCAGGGGATGCTGTGTGTGTGTGGGGATAGGGGGGGCTGCAGGGGATGCTGTGTTTGGGGATAGGGGGGGCTGCAGGGGATGCTGTGTGTGGGGATGGGGGGGCTGCAGGGGATGCTGTGTTTGGAGATAGAGGGTCTGCAGGGGATGCTGTGTTTTTGGGGATAGGGGTGGCTGCAGGGGATGCTGTGTGTGTAGGGATGGGGGTCTGCAGGGGATGCTGTGTGTTGCGGGATGGGGGGGCTACAGGGGATGCTGTGTGTGGGGGATGGGGGTCTGCAGGGGATGCTGTGTTTGGGGATAGGGGGGGGTCTGCAGGGGATGCTGTGTGGGGATGGGGGGCTGCAGGGGATGCTGTGTGTGTGGGGATAGGGGGGCTGCAGGGGATGCTGTGTGGGGATGGGGGGCTGCAGGGGATGCTGTGTGGGGATGGGGGTCTGCAGGGGATGCTGTGTTTGGGGATAGGGAGGGCTGCAGGGGATGCTGTGTGGGGGGGGGAATGGGGGCTGCAGGTCTGCAGGGGATGCTGTGTGGGGATGGGGGTCTGCAGGGGATGCTGTGTGTGTGGGGATGGGGGTCTGCAGGGGATGCTGTGTGTAAGGATGGGGGGGGTGCAGGGGATGCTGTGTGTGGGGGATGGGGGGCTACAGGGGATGCTGTGTGTGGGGGGATGGGGGGCTGCAGGGGATGCTGTGTTTGGGGATAGGGGGGCTGCAGGGGATGCTGTGTGTGGGGGGATGGAGGTCTGCAGGGGATGCTGTGTGTGGGGATAGGGGGGGGCTGCCGGGGATGCTGTGTGTGTGGGGATGGGGGTCTGCAGGGGATGCTGTGTGTGTGGGGATGGGGGTCTGCAGGGGATGCTGTGTGTGTGGGGATGGGGGTCTGCAGGGGATGCTGTGTTTGGGGATAGGGGTCTGCAGCGGATGCTGTGTGGGGGGGATGGAGGGGTCTGCAGGGGATGCTGTGTGTGTGGGGATAGGGGGTCTGCAGGGGATGCTGTGTTTGGAGATAGGGGGGTCTGCAGGGGATGCTGTGTTTGGGGATAGGGGGGGCTGGAGGGGATGCTGTGTGTGTGGGGATGGGGGTCTGCAGGGGATGCTGTGTGGGGGGGATGGAGGGGTCTGCAGGGGATGCTGTGTGTGTGGGGATGGGGGTCTGCAGGAGATGCTGTGTGGGGGGGATGGGGGGGCTACAGGGGATGCTGTGTGTGGGGGGATGGGGGGCTGCAGGGGATGCTGTGTTTGGGGATGGGGGGGCTGCAGGGGATGCTGTGTGGGTGGGGATGGGGGTCTGCAGGGGATGCTGTGTGTGGGGATGGGATGGGGGGGGCTGCAGGGGATGCTGTGTTTGGAGATAGAGGGTCTGCAGGGGATGCTGTGTTTTTGGGGATAGGGGTGGCTGCAGGGGATGCTGTGTGTGTAGGGATGGGGGTCTGCAGGGGATGCTGTGTGTGTAGGGATGGGGGGGCTACAGGGGATGCTGTGTGTGGGGGATGGGGGTCTGCAGGGGATGCTGTGTTTGGGGATAGGGGGGGGTCTGCAGGGGATGCTGTGTGGGGATGGGGGGCTGCAGGGGATGCTGTGTGTGTGGGGATAGGGGGGCTGCAGGGGATGCTGTGTGGGGATGGGGGGCTGCAGGGGATGCTGTGTGGGGATGGGGGTCTGCAGGGGATGCTGTGTTTGGGGATAGGGAGGGCTGCAGGGGATGCTGTGGGGGGGGGGGGGAATGGGGGCTGCAGGTCTGCAGGGGATGCTGTGGGGGGGGGGGGGGAATGGGGCTGCAGGTCTGCAGGGGATGCTGTGTGGGGATGGGGGTCTGCAGGGGATGCTGTGTGTGGGGAGGGATAGAGGGGCTGCAGGGATTGCTCTGTAGGCCTCCCCTGTACAGTAATTACCTGGCTCCCTGCAGACCACCATCTTCTCTATTTTCCGGCTCCTCTATCCAGGCTGTATTAGTGGCAGCTGGGGGGAGAGAGCAGCCTCTAGTGGCCGGAGGGAGAAGGTGCAGCAGTTTACTTTTAACTATAAGCCTCATAGGCTTTAGTTAAAAGTATAGGAGTCTGCTGAGGGGGCGGGGTTTGACGGCGTGGAGGGGGCGGGGTTTGACGGCGTGGAGGGGGCGGGGTTTGACGACGTGGAGGGGGCGGAGCTTCAGCGGCGGCCCGCAATACAGCCTGGCCTCTCAGCGCTCTTAGGTGACAGAGAAAAGAGCGCTGGGGAGGCAAGAAGCTGCAGGGCCGCCCTGACACCATCAACCAGCTGTCAGTGAGTGACAGCTGTGCGGCCCTTTAATGAAGTGGGGAAGAACGGCCCGGGGGGCAGATGCCACCCTGCCCCCCGGCCCAGCCCGCCCCTGCCTAGAGGATAGTAGTTAGGGCAGACCTCCCAGAGGCTGTGTGTACAGGGGGAGCTGTGAAGGAGCTGCCTGGGCTGTGGAGTGCACCACTACCGATGCCAGTGACCCTGACAGGACCCAGAGAGGGTGGCTGCCTGTGTCTGCTTAGCCGCAGTTATTATGAGTGGCGGCAGTAGAGCTGGGCTAATAGAGCGGTCACTGGGGTTACTAGCTTCTGCACTGGGCTCCTTCGCTAACCGCTCACGATGGCGCTCAGAGGGCCTGGGCCCCGGATGTTTTAGGACCCTAGCAACGCCCCTGGCGCTGGATAACCCCTTTAAGGAATGTTACATCTCTGCTTGTTTAGAAAGTCAGCGTCATATTGTAATGGCTTTACTAAATATACAAAATATCACATCCTTAACATAGGCAGGCGGGATTCCGCCACTTTTACTCAGTGTGAACATACCCTTACACTGAGTGAACAAAGAAACCAAGTGCTTTTACTAGAAACTCGCTTCCTCCTCAGAACACTGGAGCTAGTGGATACCTTATAGAAAAGAACTCCTCCCATTGATAGGAAATCATCAAATGGGAAAGTGAAAACCAGAAAGCCATCTCTGAGCAGTCTTCCCTCATTCTCACTGCACCCTCGCCATGGCGGGCGGCTCCTACCAGTTCCCTGTGGCCCTTCAGTGGCATGAGGGCCCCGACATCCTGAAAAAGATAAAGAACAAAATCCTGGTACATTTCCAGAGTAAGAACAAATCCAATGGAGGAGAATGTGAGATCCGGGACCTGGACTGCAGCCGGGGGTATATCCTCATACACTTCAGAGATGAGGCAGGTGAGTGCTGGGGGATGGGGGGGTGCTCGGTACATCCTCATACACTTCAGAGATGAGGCGGGTGAGTGCTGGGGGATGGGGGGGGGGGGTGCTGAGTACATCCTCATACACTTCAGATATTAGGGTGAGTGCTTGGGGATGGGGGGGTGCTGGGTACATCCTCATACACTTCAGAGATGAGGCAGGTGAGTGCTGAGGACTGGGGGGGGGATGCTGGGTATATCCTCATACACTTCAGAGATGAGGCGGGTGAGTGCTGGGGGGGATGCTGGGTACATCCTCATACACTTCAGAGATGAGGCGGGTGAGTGCTGGGGGGGATGCTGGGTACATCCTCATACACTTCAGAGATGAGGCGGGTGAGTGCTGGGGGATGGGGGGGGTGCTGGGTACATCCTCATACACTTCAGATATTAGGGTGAGTGCTGGGGGAGGGGGCTGGGTACATCCTCATACACTTCAGAGATGAGGCGGGTGAGTGCTGGGGGATGGGGGGGTGCTGGGTATATCCTCATACACTTCAGAGATGAGGCGGGTGAGTGCTGGGGGATGGGGGGGTGCTGGGTACATCCTCATACACTTCAGATATTAGGGTGAGTGCTGGGGGAGGGGGCTGGGTACATCCTCATACACTTCAGAGATGAGGCGGGTGAGTGCTGGGGGATGGGGGGGTGCTGGGTATATCCTCATACACTTCAGAGATGAGGCGGGTGAGTGCTGGGGGATGGGGGGGGTGCTGGGTACATCCTCATACACTTCAGATATTAGGGTGAGTGCTGGGGGAGGGGGCTGGGTACATCCTCATACACTTCAGAGATGAGGCGGGTGAGTGCTGGGGGATGGGGTGCTGGGTACATCCTCATACACTTCAGATATTAGGGTGAGTGCTGGGGGAGGGGGCTGGGTACATCCTCATACACTTCAGAGATGAGGCGGGTGAGTGCTGGGGGGTGCTGGGTACATCCTCATACACTTCAGAGATGAGGCAGGTGAGTGCTGGGGGGTGCTGGGTATATCCTCATACACTTCAGATATTAGGGTGAGTGCTGGGGGAGGGGGCTGGGTACATCCTCATACACTTCAGAGATGAGGCGGGTGAGTGCTGGGGGGATGCTGGGTACATCCTCATATACTTCAGAGATGAGGCGGGTGAGTGCTGGGGGATGGGGGGGTGCTGGGTACACCCTCATACACTTCAGAGATGAGGCGAGTGAGTGCTGAGGGATGGGGGTTGGGTACTTCCTGATTAACGTAACAGATGAAGCAAGTACTGAGAAATGGGGAGGGGTGCACCTGTATAATATGGGTTATTCTACCTTTAGTCTTTGTCCAGCAGTCAGACTCACTGTGACATCTTATCAAAATGGAGATTTGTTGCTTTCTTTGTGAAGGTTGTAGTAATTACTAAGTATCGTGCAGCTGTCAGCGTTGTTCTGTCTAGTGGCCTCTGTGTATCTGTCTCTTGTAACCCTATTCACATCAAATTGATGTTGGTGTTATGTTGTTGGTGTTAAAGGGGCTATCCAGGCTTAGAAAAACATGTCGGCCCCTTTCTTCTAAAAACAGCGCCTCTCCTGTCCTCAGGTTGTGTGTGATATTGCAGCTCATGACTATTGAAGTCAATGGAGCTGATATGTAATACCGCACACAACCTGAGGACAGGGGCGGCACTCTTTTTGCAGGTAAGTAGCTGTGCTTTTTATAATTGTAGATTGCATCTCTTGTGTGGCTATTACAAACGTTATTGTGCACTCCTCGGCCTGTTGTAAAAGGACCTTTACCATGTTGCTGCATTTGTCCCCCTATGTCTGTCTCTGTCAGTCTTATATACCAAATCTATGGGTGTGACTTGTAGTAATAGGAGCTGAGCTGCGGTAACCCGGCATCACCACTAGACAATGAAAGGTCCCGCTCACTGTGTATGTGATAGAGTTGAGGATCTCCTTTTTTTTCACTTTGATATTTCCATTCTAGAATTATATTGGGTAGTGTAGTTTTTTAATGAGATTTTACACACGCATGTACGCTACCCCTGTGTGACTGTGGAACATTTTGTTATAGATGTTTTCTAGCAGTTTTTGGTTCTTTCCACAATTCAGGATCTTCCTCACGGCTTTCAACCATCGCAGAATTTCTACCCAGGTGGATTTTGCTTGGTTCTCTGGCTCTGACAATGGGCCACAGAGTGCCGGTGCTAATGACATTTAAAGCGGAAGTTCACACTGGTATTAAAGTGAATGCACCATCAGGCCCGGGCTGAAGCACTGGAGGCGGGCCGACCCACTTAAAGTGGGAGTAACCCGCCGCCCTTCTATGATGTGGCTCTATTAGAATCAATGGAGCCGTATCATAGAGGGGCGGGGGGGTTGGCCCACCTTCAGTGCTTCCGCCCGGGCCTGGTGGTGCATTTACTTTAAGGGTAGCTTCTCACGTACCGACTCGTAGCGTTAATAACGCTGCGAGTCGGCTAGGTCCTAGCAGATCACTTTCACTACATACACACAGCGGTCTGAACGACCTCTGCGTGTATGTAATTCTGCCGGCCACTTAACCCCTTCAGCTGCCGCCCGGCTCCCGCTCCGCTCTGTATACATTACCTGTCCTCGCTGCACGGGGTCCCGGCGTACTGCACGGGGTACGGCCAATCAGTGGCTGCGGCAGGGCAACACACTGATTGGCCGGGCGGGAGAGCAGTACGCCGGGACCCTGTGCAGCGAGGACAGGTAATGTATACAGAGCGGCAGCTGAAGGGGTTAAGCGGCCGGCAGAATTACATACACGCAGCGGTTGTTCAGACCGCTGTGTGTATGTAGTGAAAGAGATCTGCCAGGACCTAGCCGACTGCGAGTCAGTACGTGTGAAGCTACCCTAAAGCATTGCTGAGGGGTTTTTCCATGTATGAAAAACATGGCTTCCTGGCCCCCTCTGGCCTGTTAGCAGAGAGGATTGGGTAGATGAATACATCCAAGTCAGCTGTCTCACACAAGTTTCTAAACTCCCATTGACATTAACGGGAGTTGCGTAAATGGTGCAGCACCTAGGGTTATCTTTTTTATGTAAAATGCATAGCTTGTGGGGCTACAACCTTTGCAGCGACAATAATGGGAGTGCGATAAGCTGGGAAGAAAGCGAACTTGGCTGTTTTTAGCATTAAAACCATCTCTAGCAGCTGCAAACAGGGCAGAGGGGGGACCAGGAAGCTATGTTTTGATATGGGAAAACCCCTTTAATTGTAACAATGACCAGGGCCAGCCTAGGGTTGATAGTGCCCTGTGTGGAATTTGTTATCGACGCCGCTCCCATCCCCAACGGCGCAGTGCTGTCAGAATCTCAGAATCAGCAGGAAATGAGACCAGAATGCACCACTTCCTCACAGAAAGCCCTTTAAAGACGCACTCTAAGTCTCAAAGTGCCCTGATACATACATAGTTATCTTATAAAATTGTTGCTGATAAATATTATCACCATCCAGTGATTACTTATTGCCTCCATACTGCTATTGAACAAAACAGACAGCAATTACCAATGATACCTTCTACATAATACCACCATACCATGACCACTATCACTACCACTACAGACCCTGTAAGAGAGTGCAGTTTCATCCAGTTACTCACAGGGGGCATCTTCTGTAGAGTCATTCACTTTTCCTTTTTCTCCCTGGGCCATCTTTTACTCTTCTCCTGACCATGAATCTTCCCTCCAGAATCTGCCAGAGAAACATTTTCGGCTCCTTGCTCCAGCACATATCGTAGTTAGGTCCTGTAGTTAGGTTTCTCACCACAGGATTAGTAGATTGGTAGGTAATAGCTCCAGGCATCACATTTACCACCGCCACACCAGACCTGACCAATACCACCATAGTGTGACTGGATAACAACGCCATACCAGACCAGACCAATACCACCATAGTGTGACTGGATAACACCGCCATACCAGACCTGACCAATACCACCATACTGTGACTGGATAACACCGCCACACCAGACCTGACCAATACCACCATACTGTGACTGGATAACACCGCCACACCAGACCTGACCAATACCACCATACTGTGACTGGATAACACCGCCACACCAGACCTGACCAATACCACCATACTGTGACTGGATAACACCACCATACCGCCCTCCCCCTCCCCTTGAAAAGATACCAGATTTACTGGCAAGTCTGAACGGGAGATGGGAGACTGAAAAATAAAAACACAGTTGTTTCCTTCCCTCTGCTCCCTGGTGCTGGCACCCTGCAAGGTGCTGCCCTAGGCACCAGGTCATGGGTTCCTAGTAGTAAATATGGCCCTGCCTGTATATAGGATTGGTGTCTCTGCTGCCTCTATAGAGTATAGGCCCCTGTGCAGCCCCCAAAGTAAGAGTTAAAAAACCCCAAACACCTACTCACCTCTCATTCGCTCCCTCCCTTCTCCCAGCGAGTCTGGCCTGTTATCTTCTAGCTTCCGGTACAGGCAGACTGATCAACAGAGACTCCCGGCATTAAAAGTATCTGGTCTCTGGCGCGACATACATACATACATACATGCGGCTTGGTACAGACTGGACAGAGCAGACTGCAGGCGTAATGCTGCCTGTGGTCACAAGAATGATTAACAGCGCAAGACGCCAATGGCGGTTGCACAGGTTGCACACCTGGCCCTGCCAATGACCCTACTGAGGATCCGCAATCCTTCATTTTGTATAGAGCTCCTCCTATCCTTGGCTATGATGACAACTAATTATAATTAGTGACCGGGCCAATTTTCATTTTTGTACTTTATTTTTTTCCTTCTTGTGTGTAAAAGGCCATAGTGCTTGGGCTCTTATTTTTTAAGACACCAATTGTACTTTACAATGATAAGCTTCATTTTTCCATAAAACAATTATTTATGCCGTTCGCCCTGTGGTAAAACTGACATGTTATCTATACAATCTATATTCAGTACAATTACAACAATAAGATTTCTATAACTTTAATTTTATTTTACTGCTTTTAAAAAGTTAAAACCTTTAAAAAAAAAAAAAAAAAACTAAATGTGTTTAAGATTGTTCTATTACCTTCCTTTTATTTTTTGTCATTTTATGTGCCATGGTCTGTACTTTCTATCAGTACCTTGATGGTGTACATGCAAATTTTTGATAAATTTCTATTTAAATTTTTCAGGATGTGATGTAACCAAACATGTGACCAGTAATTTTGTACTTTGGCAGGGTTTTAAGATTACATCGTTTTAGGAATGTCATAATTTAATAGTTCAGGAGATTCCAGATGCAGTGATAACAAATATTTTTATTTATAAAGTGGGGAAAGGGGGTGATTTAAACTTTTAGGCCCTGTTCACACAATGTATTTTTTTAAGTGAATAGCGGCCGCACAAAATAAGCAGTGCACACAATGTATGTACGGCCTACGGACGTACTTTACATAGTCTGCTATGGTTAATTGGGGTGTGGGCACCCCGAATGTAATATATATACACCCAAAAGTGTCTGCATTCCAATTAACATGCAGTGATGTTCATCCAGCGGGTGCTGCAGTACTGGCTGCGTGAACATCACAGACAGCGGCCATTTTGTGACACTCTTTGCCCCCTTAACGGCATATTGGTGTACAATTATATCATATATCGTTAAGAGGATAAACTAGTAAACATGAAAATCCATCCTGACCACTGGTTTATATAAGGCTTTCAGGTGAGTTGTCTCCTGTCATCTCATAATACCTTAATAACACATTTTCTTGTCCCAGTTCGAAATAAAGTTCTCCAGAAAAAGCCGCACGAGCTGAAGTTACCGAATGGGAAAGTGTTACAGATGAACGTCCAGTTACCAGAGGCCCAAAATACACCATCAGAGGTGACCCCGACTGCAGCGGACAGCTCTGCGGCTGTGACTGTAAGCTATACCTGCCATAATACACACATAATAGCACATTGTATTGTTAGTGAATGTCTGATGTGGAAGCAAACTGTACAGGTTCATATATGTCATTTAGTAATGAGAAAAGAGGTGGAGGCACGATCAAACCCGGCGGCCCCTAACAGCACTAAAGAGGAGTGGAAATGGTCAGACACCTCCAAACACACCAGATTTAATCAGGAATATAAATTTGCTAAATTAGATGAATTTCTCAATAACGACCTGATTTTGCATGTTCAAAATATGATATTACTAATAAATGTGGGCTAGGGTATGTGCACAGTACAGTATACAGTATACAGAGTATGTAGTGATATGTGCACAGTACAGTATACAGAGTATGTAGTGATACGTGCACAGTACAGTATACAGAGCATGTAGTGATATGTGCACAGTACAGTATACAGAGCATGTAGTGATATGTGCACAGTACAGTATACAGAGTATGTAGTGATATGTGGACAGTACAGTATACAGAGCATGTAGTGATATGTGCACAGTACAGTATACAGAGTATGTAGTGATATGTGCATAGTACAGTATAAAGAGTATGTAGTGATATGTGCATAGTACAGTATACAGAGTATGTAGTGATATGTGGACAGTACAGTATACAGAGCATGTAGTGATATGTGGACAGTACAGTATAAAGAGTATGTAGTGATATGTGCACAGTACAGTATACAGAGTATGTAGTGATATGTGCACAGTACAGTATACAGAGTATGTAGTGATATGTGCACAGTACAGTATACAGAGTATGTAGTGATATGTGGACAGTACAGTATACAGAGCATGTAGTGATATGTGGACAGTACAGTATAAAGAGTATGTAGTGATATGTGCACAGTACAGTATACAGAGTATGTAGTGATATGTGCATAGTACAGTATACAGAGCATGTAGTGATATGTGGACAGTACAGTATACAGAGCATGTAGTGATATGTGCACAGTACAGTATACAGAGTATGTAGTGATATGTGCACAGTACAGTATACAGAGTATGTAGTGATATGTGCACAGTACAGTATACAATATACAGAGCATGTAGTGATATGTGCACAGTACAGTATACAGAGTATGTAGTGATATGTGCACAGTACAGTATACAGTATAAAGAGTATGTAGTGATATGTGCACAGTACAGTATAAAGAGTATGTAGTGATATGTGCACAGTACAGTATAAAGAGTATGTAGTGATATGTGCACAGTACAGTATACAGAGCATGTAGTGATATGTGCACAGTACAGTATACAGAGTATGTAGTAATATGTGCACAGTACAGTATACAGAGCATGTAGTGTTATGTGCACAGTACAGTATACAGAGTATGTAGTGATATGTGGACAGTACAGTATACAGAGTATGTAGTGATATGTGCACAGTACAGTATACAGAGTATGTAGTGATATGTGCACAGTACAGTATACAGAGTATGTAGTGATATGTGGACAGTACAGTATACAGAGTATGTAGTGATATGTGCACAGTACAGTATACAGTATAAAGAGTATGTAGTGATATGTGGACAGTACAGTATAAAGAGTATGTAGTGATATGTGCACAGTACAGTATACAGAGCATGTAGTGTTATGTGCACAGTACAGTATACAGAGTATGTAGTGATATGTGCACAGTACAGTATACAGAGCATGTAGTGATATGTGCACAGTACAGTATACAGTATACAGAGTATGTAGTGATATGTGCACAGTACAGTATACAGAGTATGTAGTGATATGTGCACAGTACAGTATACAGAGTATGTAGTGATATGTGCACAGTACAGTATACAGAGTATGTAGTGATATGTGCACAGTACAGTATACAGTATACAGAGTATGTAGTGATATGTGCACAGTACAGTATACAGAGCATGTAGTGATATGTGCACAGTACAGTATACAGTATACAGAGTATGTAGTGATATGTGCACAGTACAGTATACAGAGTATGTAGTGATATGTGCACAGTACAGTATACAGAGCATGTAGTGATATGTGCACAGTACAGTATACAGAGTATGTAGTGATATGTGGACAGTACAGTATACAGAGCATGTAGTGATATGTGGACAGTACAGTATACAGAGTATGTAGTGATATGTGCACAGTACAGTATACAGAGTATGTAGTGATATGTGCACAGTACAGTATACAGAGCATGTAGTGTTATGTGCACAGTACAGTATACAGAGTATGTAGTGATATGTGGACAGTACAGTATACAGAGTATGTAGTGATATGTGCATAGTACAGTATACAGAGCATGTAGTGATATGTGCACAGTACAGTATACAGAGTATGTAGTGGTATGTGGACAGTACAGTATACAGAGCATGTAGTGATATGTGGACAGTACAGTATAAAGAGTATGTAGTGATATGTGCACAGTACAGTATACAGAGTATGTAGTGATATGTGGACAGTACAGTATACAGAGTATGTAGTGATATGTGCATAGTACAGTATACAGAGCATGTAGTGATATGTGGACAGTACAGTATAAAGAGTATGTAGTGATATGTGCACAGTACAGTATACAGAGTATGTAGTGATATGTGGACAGTACAGTATACAGAGTATGTAGTGATATGTGCATAGTACAGTATACAGAGTATGTAGTGATATGTGGACAGTACAGTATACAGAGCATGTAGTGATATGTGGACAGTACAGTATACAGAGTATGTAGTGATATGTGCACAGTACAGTATACAGAGTATGTAGTGATATGTGCACAGTACAGTATACAGAGTATGTAGTGATATGTGCACAGTACAGTATACAATATACAGAGCATGTAGTGATATGTGCACAGTACAGTATACAGAGTATGTAGTGATATGTGCACAGTACAGTATACAGTATACAGAGTATGTAGTGATATGTGCACAGTACAGTATACAGAGCATGTAGTGATATGTGCACAGTACAGTATAAAGAGTATGTAGTGATATGTGCACAGTACAGTATAAAGAGTATGTAGACATATGTGCACAGTACAGTATACAGAGTATGTAGTGATATGTGCACAGTACAGTATAAAGAGTATGTAGTGATATGTGCACAGTACAGTATACAGAGCATGTAGTGATATGTGGACAGTACAGTATACAGAGTATGTAGTGATATGTGCACAGTACAGTATAAAGAGTATGTAGTGATATGTGCACAGTACAGTATACAGAGTATGTAGTGATATGTGGACAGTACAGTATAAAGAGTATGTAGTGATATGTGCACAGTACAGTATACAGAGTATGTAGTGATATGTGCACAGTACAGTATACAATATACAGAGCATGTAGTGATATGTGCACAGTACAGTATACAGAGTATGTAGTGATATGTGCACAGTACAGTATACAGTATAAAGAGTATGTAGTGATATGTGCACAGTACAGTATACAGAGCATGTAGTGATATGTGCACAGTACAGTATACAGAGCATGTAGTGATATGTGGACAGTACAGTATAAAGAGTATGTAGTGATATGTGCACAGTACAGTATAAAGAGTATGTAGTGATATGTGCACAGTACAGTATACAGAGTATGTAGTGATATGTGCACAGTACAGTATAAAGAGTATGTAGTGATATGTGCACAGTACAGTATACAGAGCATGTAGTGATATGTGGACAGTACAGTATACAGAGTATGTAGTGATATGTGCACAGTACAGTATAAAGAGTATGTAGTGATATGTGCACAGTACAGTATAAAGAGTATGTAGTGATATGTGCACAGTACAGTATACAGAGCATGTAGTGATATGTGCACAGTACAGTATACAGAGCATGTAGTGATATGTGCACAGTACAGTATACAGAGTATGTAGTGATATGTGGATAGTACAGTATACAGAGCATGTAGTGATATGTGCACAGTACAGTATACAGAGCATGTAGTGATATGTGCACACTAAAGTATACAGAGCATGTAGTGATATGTGCACAGTACAGTATACAGAGCATGTAGTGATATGTGCACAGTACAGTATACAGAGCATGTAGTGATATGTGCACAGTACAGTATACAGTATACAGAGTATGTAGTGATATGTGCACAGTACAGTATACAGAGTATGTAGTGATATGTGCACAGTACAGTATACAGAGTATGTAGTGATATGTGCACAGTACAGTATACAGAGTATGTAGTGATATGTGCACAGTACAGTATACAGAGTATGTAGTGATATGTGCACAGTACAGTATACAGAGCATGTAGTGATATGTGGATAGTTCAGTATACAGAGCATGTAGTGATATGTGCACAGTACAGTATACAATATAGAGCATGTAGTGATATGTGCACAGTACAGTATACAGAGTATGTAGTGATACGTGCACAGTACAGTATACAGAGTATGTAGTGATACGTGCACAGTACAGTATACAGAGCATGTAGTGATATGTGCACAGTACAGTATACAGAGTATGTAGTGATATGTGCACAGTACAGTATACAGAGTATGTAGTGATATGTGCACAGTACAGTATACAGAGTATGTAGTGATATGTGACAGTACAGTATACAATATACAGAGCATGTAGTGATATGTGCACAGTACAGTATACAATATACAGAGTATGTAGTGATATGTGCACAGTACAGTATACAGAGCATGTAGTGATATGTGCACAGTACAGTATACAGAGCATGTAGTGATATGTGCACAGTACAGTATACAGAGTATGTAGTGATATGTGCACAGTACAGTATACAGAGTATGTAGTGATATGTGCACAGTACAGTATACAGAGTATGTAGTGATATGTGCACAGTACAGTATACACAGCATGTAGTGATATGTGGATAGTTCAGTATACAGAGCATGTAGTGATATGTGCACAGTACAGTATACAATATACAGAGCATGTAGTGATATGTGCACAGTACAGTATACAGAGTATGTAGTGATACGTGCACAGTACAGTATACAGAGCATGTAGTGATATGTGCACAGTACAGTATACAGAGTATGTAGTGATACGTGCACAGTACAGTATACAGAGCATGTAGTGATATGTGCACAGTACAGTATACAGAGTATGTAGTGATACGTGCACAGTACAGTATACAGAGCATGTAGTGATATGTGCACAGTACAGTATACAGAGTATGTAGTGATATGTGCACAGTACAGTATACAGAGCATGTAGTGATATGTGCACAGTACAGTATACAGAGTATGAAGTGATATGTGCACAGTACAGTATACAGAGTATGTAGTGATATGTGCACAGTACAGTATACAGAGCATGTAGTGATATGTGCACAGTACAGTATACAGGGCATGTAGTAATATGGGGACACTACAGTATAGATAAGTGCTTCTTAAACGGTGAGGCACCCCTAGTTACTGGTGAGGCACAGCAGGGGAGGCAGCTTTTAGAAAAGTGACTATAAGCTGTTCAGCCCAATCTCTGGCTGCAACAATCTCTCCCAATGTCTCATACAGAGACTGGGAGACAAATGAAGGGTAGACAGAGCAATTATTTTTATTTTTGGATGGACTTTCCAGCATCCTATTGGTCAGTCTGGTGAGGTCCCAGCATCCTTTTGGTCAGTCTGGTGAGGTCTCAGCATCCTTTTGGTCAGTCTGGTGAGGTCCCAGCATCGTATTGGTCAGTCTGGTGAGGTCCCAGCATCGTATTAGTCAGTCTGGTGAGGTCCCAGCATCGTATTGATCAGTCTGGTGAGGTCCCAGCATCCTATTGGTCAGTCTGGTAAGGTCCCAG
The DNA here is from genome assembly GCF_027789765.1 of Dendropsophus ebraccatus. Lineage (NCBI taxonomy): Eukaryota > Metazoa > Chordata > Amphibia > Anura > Hylidae > Dendropsophus > Dendropsophus ebraccatus. Next base: position 9,185,512 of record NC_091462.1, on the reverse strand, counting down.
GATCCTATTGGTCAGTCTGGTGAGGTCCCAGCATCCTTTTGGTCAGTCTGGTGAGGTCTTAGCATCCTATTGGTCAGTCTGGTGAGGCCCCAGCATCCTATTGGTCAGTCTGGTGAGGCCCTGGCATCACTATGCTCTGTTGCGTGAGGCTCCAGTAGAAAAAGCACTGGTATAGAGTATAAATTTATATTCTCTTTGTCCTGTAGGTTTGTGAATTGAAAGAAGGACTGGAAGACCCAGGTAAAATCATTTTTTTGTAACCCTGGATAACCCCTTTAATAAATAATCTCGATATCCCGATAGTCTCAAGCACATGCTTATGGTGTTACATCCGAGTATATAAGGTAACATCTCTCACGTGACTCCCAGGACGCATGCACATGCTCCATAGATCACATATGCTATAGAGCGTGTAGATGCGGGCTGGAAGCTTCAAACCTAGTCAAATCTTCCGGCTACTGTAGTGACACAGCCACATGGCTTTGTCACTACAGCCATGGAATCAGTGAAAAACACAGATCCCATAGAGTTCTATTGGGGCCTCCATGCCATGATATGCTGCTCTCTAGGACATGTCCTATTTTTTCGTGCCAAAGATCGTCTGAATAGACTGATAGGATTCAATGTGCCCTATTATTGTTGCAGATACACAGTCAGGGACAATTTCACAGGACGTGTGAATAAGGCCAAAGCAAAAGGAGAAGCCTGGCGAGGGGACTTTTTTTTTAATAAAGGGAAGAGAATAATAGGGGGGAAAAAAAAAAACAATCTTAACTCACCTCTCCCCATGCCTCTCCAGCGCCGTTCCAGGACCCCGCCGGGCTCTAGGAGCTTCTCTTAGCAGACATCACGACCCGGTTGATTGAACGCTGCTGCAGTCACTGATTGGCTGAGCACATTGTGACATCATCAGGACTTGGGGGGGGGGGGTCGTCTATCAGCTTGGATGCTTGGGTCCCAGAACCGATGTAGCACACGTATATTGCCCATACCAAGTCTATGTGGTGAATAATCTAGTTTCCACACCATAGACTAAATTAAGACAAAGGTGGGGAGAAAAGTCCCCTTATATGATTTGGAGAGTGTGTGGAACGCTGCACATGATGGTTGTTCTACAAGTGTGCTCAATGTTAAAGAACATCTGTCAGATGCAATTCATGTTTAAACTGCTGAAACTATTGGCTGTTAGGGCAATGAGACACACAGTACCTTCCATATATCTGTCTGTGCCTCCATAACATAGAGTGCTCTTATTCTCTGGTGCAAAGTGTCAGGATACATCCCAATGCCCCCGAAGAGCTGATGGCTGTATACCCTCCTCACTGCCCCTCCTGTCCTTTACACTACATGGGGCTCAGCTTCCAGCTGTCAATCCAACAGAGTTAGGAATGGGAAGAGAGCGAGGAGGCACTACAGCCCTCAGCACTTCTGGAGATCGGCAACACCTCTTTGACGCTTTGCACAGGAGAATAATAGCATTTCTCTATGTTCTGAAAGCACAGACAGATATATGAAAGGTACCGCATGCCTTCTTCTCTAAAAGCTATGTAATGGTGTAACAGTTTATTCTCCATTCTAGGATCTTCCAAAGAGACCACTGTATCTCCAACACTGGAACACACGAAAATTTCCGGTAAGTAGAGGCATCTGATAACATGGTAAGAAACTCCTTCATAGAGACCTCTGTCTAGTATGATGCCCCCCCTGCACACACACACTGCAACTGAGGGATAGATTATTATTATTATTATTATTATTATTATGATGATGATGATGATGATGAAAGTGGTTGCCAGCAATGTTCTGCTCATGTGTAAGGTCTTCTGATACTAGTTCAGGCATATTATGTGAGTGTGCATTGATCAGGATGGAAAGTCAGGAAGGTATTCTAGGATGTAATTTGGTCATTACTTTGGTACCTAAGTTACTTTGATATTAGCTATTATCGCCTGGTCACATGATGCTGCCACAAAAAAAAAAAAATTCAAATTTGTGACAATATGATCATTCACTGATTCCATCTATTTCTGGACTGTCACATGTATGGAGTGTTATGACTGAAGTCATGTACATGGGGGAAGGACAATATCCGGGCGAGGACACAATGGGGGACATGTATCAAGTGGCGTACATATGTTTTTCGGCGTAAAGAGCCGATTTGCGAATATTTTATAAATGTCCCCCAAAGTGCATTCTGCATGCTGCAGGGATGTGGAGTGCTAGATCTGGGGATGGCCACAGTCTCAACACTAAGAAAGCTAGAGGGACAGGAAACGGCTGCACACCTGAAATGTAGCTTGTAAACCAGGGGTAGGGAACCTTGTGGTAATTTTAGTCTTGGAACAGCTGGAAGGCTTTTGAAGACAAAGAGACCCACAATAAGCAAAAAGTACAAAAAACACCAAACAAGTCTATGTTCCCATTACAGGAATGTACCGTCATATATCAGGAAAAGGCGGCCGTCTGATCATGACGGACCTAGCAGCAGCAGACGGGTTTTAATATTCTGATATCTGTTATAATATTATAATTAAGTATTGTCTAATTATAACATGAAGAAAGTGGATGGGATGGTGATGTTATAAGGGAATTAATCTGCCGGATGAGTATATTTTATCATAGTTCACTATTCGTATTCTCCTGACTCCCAGTGCCAGTGAAGCCTAAAGAGGAGATAGTGACAACAGGTGCCAGGTCATCGCAGGTCCTGATAGAGAACTCCTGCTCTTTTGACATGCTGATCATTCTGGTGGAGAACATTATTGACAGGAAAGTGGACAGTGACTTCTATGTGGAGATGATTCCTGATCTCCGATCTGCTGTCATTACCTTCAACAGTGAAACAGGTACGATAAAATGACATCTAACAAGATGAGAAGGTGTGTATATGATGGCAGAGGCCACACCAGTAAAAAAAAAAAACACCTTCACTAATGCAAGTGAATGGGGGTACGTTGCAGCCCACAAGCTGATGTGACCATGACTTCATGGTTACAGAGATACGTCATTAACTTGTACAAGCAAAGAGGTTGCATGACAAGCAGCACAACATGGTGGTTCCTGGTCATGTGACCGAGAACTTCTGTGCAGCCCCAGCCTATACAAGGTGTGGCACTCATCGCTTTTGTTCCAATAAAATCCACTTATTCTGACAACGGGTGCGGGTATCTCAGGCCTTAGGCTATGTTCAGACTGCGTAAGAGACTGGCCGGATGATCTTTGCAGCCGCAGAGTTCTGATGCGGGTGCATCAGCGCCCGCATCAGAACTCCCCACTGCACACTACAGAGCGTACGTCTGGAGCCGCTCGCTCCATAGTGTGCACTGACAGGGTTTTCTGTGGCCACTATTCACTGAATAGCGGCCGCAGAAAACTGACTGACTGGTGCCGCGAGTCCCAGCCGGAGCCAGGGGCGTAGCTAGGATTCCTGGGGCCCCATTGCAAAAAAAACTGTATAGGGCCCCCCTCCCCTACACACTATACCATATACACATACACACACATACTCGGTGATGTGGTCAAAAAATAAATCTCTTGTGGCCAGAGGCAGAATCCTACGTGCAGCCACAACAGTGACTGGCAGAGGAGAAAGCCAATGTCTGCTTGTGTTAGGGCCACGGCGGCGTCCCGCGCTCCGGACCGCTGCCGCACCCTCTCTCCCACTTCTGCAGCAGCCGGTGTCCATGTGCGGGGACCCGGCGCTGCTGTTGCTTCGGCCCCGGGGGGGCTCCTTAGACTCCGCTCCCTGGTGAGGTTAGTGCCATCGCTAGTGACAGTCCAGTGGATCCACTACTCCAGGCGTTACAGCTTGTTCTGTCCATCCACTGTATTTAACTATAACAGCCTATTAGGAGCCTCATGGTTATATACATAGGTGCAGGAGAAGACTAGCTTCAGCTTAACCCCTTATTTACTGCAGTGTGTAAGTGACCCAGTGTTCTCTTATATGCTGCAACACAAAAAAGGGTTAATAAGCTAAAGATAATTAGCTCTCTGCTTCACTACTCCTGTACTGATAACCCCTGAGCTCTGCAGGAGCTCAGAGGTTAACAGAGTAGTGAGGTAGAGAGCTAATTGTCTTTAGCTTATTAACCTTTTTTTTGTGTTGCAGCATATAAGAGAACACTCGGTCACTTAAGCCCCTATTCCACGGGTCGTTAAGAGGAGCAAACGAGCGCTCTCAGCGCTCGTTTGCTCCTCGTTTCCCGCTCGCTGCCGCCGCTATTCAACGCGGCTGCAGCGAGCGGGTGAGTGCGGGAGGGGCGGCGGGGAGCTGCGGGGGGCTGCCCGGGTGATCGCTGATCGCCTGGGCAGCCCAAAGGATATAGCAGCGTCTGCTGCCGACACTCCTATTCAACGGAGCGACGGCAGCAGATCGCTGCTATATCAGTCGCTTGTTTTTCAACATGTTAAAAAACAAGCGACTGCAACGATCAGCCGACATGAACGATGTCAGCTGATCGTTGCACTCTATTCCACGGGACGATTATCGTCCGTAGCGGCCGATATCGTCCGAATACGGACGATAATCGTTCCGTGGAATAGGGCCTTTACACACTGCAGTAAATAAGGGGTTAAGCAGAAGGACACAGGAGGCTCTTATCTTCCCCTCCCCCCAGGGGCCCTAAAGCAATTGCCTTCCCTGCCTCTATGATAGCTACGCCACTGGCTGGAGCGTATACTATGTGTATACACTTCGGCCAGGATTCCATAGAAGACAAGGTAACGTATCTTTTCGTAAAAATACGGCCATTGTTGAAATCGGCAACGGCTTTACTTTTACGAAAAGATTTGTTGTGTGAACATCGCCTTAGGCTAGATCAGTGTACTCAGATACTCGCACCTACACCTGTCTCTGTTGGAAAAAATAAATAGAAAGGATTTTATTACTCACCACATCTTCTTTATAGCACCTGGACTGACTGAAAGCTTGTTTCTTATGGCTGAATACCGCCATATTGCTATGACCTGCCCTGCTCCCACTTGTGTATGTAATGTGTAATCTTTTATCTTATATTAGGGCAGCACAGTGGCTCAGTGGTTAGTGCTGTTGCCTTGCAGCACTGGGTTTAAAACCCACCAAGGACAGTGTTTGTTCTCACTGTATTCATGTGGGTTTCCCCTGGTTCTCTGCCTTCCTCCCACAGTCTAATCACATATAGAAAGGTGAATTTATATTATGAGCCGTAATGGGGACAGAGAAGAATATGAGACATGACAAACTATGTAAAATGCTACGGAATACGTTGGTGTTAGAGAAATAAAGAAATTATTATTTTATCTGCTGTGTTCTGAATCTGATCTATTTTTATAGACTCCCTGGAGTTCATTGGAAAGTTCTCCAGCTACCACAGAGTGAAACAGTATAATCTGAGAGGAAAATTTCTGGAAGAAACCAGAATGATCAGGGCTGAGGGCTTCTCCCCGAACATGTCTGAAGAAATGATCACGCTTTACTTTGAGAGTGGAAGAAGTGGAGGTGGACCTATAGAGAAGGTGGACATGATACCAGATGAGGGTGCAGCCCTGATTACATTTACCAGTGGGGAAAGTAGGTGACCTTGGTTTTTGTCTAATGTTGTATATATAGAGCAATAAGATTCCAAAGGTGTGAGGCCAGCATCGGGTCACCATCTAATCCGCAAGTGGCCACCTTGATTGCCAGTCCAGATCCACAGAGAATCACACAAGAAGGTCACAGCGGAAAAGGAGGTCCGGACAAACTCAGCCATTTAGAAGTATATTATAGATAGTGGCTACTACATCCATAGTTATGTGCACACATTCACTATTACTGGACAATACACAGATATACAACATCACATCTGTGTACTGTCCAATGCTAGAACAATAATAACTGATATATACAGGGCATCATCTTTGTCATGCACCTCTATTAAATAGATATCTGATGTCAGAATGCTTGTTTGTCGGCTGACGCTCGTTTATTTGGCGGATAATTGCCCCATGTAATAGTGCCTATACTGTATAAATGTTCCATCTCCACCTCTGCTCTCCCTTCCCTTGAAGTACTTTGTCCACAGTCCCTCCAACCTCCAATATCTGTCATCTACCAACCACCAAGATCACTGCTATTGGCCATTCAGCTGCCACTAAATCTCAATCAACTCCCCCCCCCCCCCCGCCTTTGGCCTCTCAATGGGGTCCTCTACAGCCATTAAAGAGGTACACCAGGTGAGGGGTATTTTTTGCCGGGGATGGTCTGTTTCAACATAATAAAGCAAAATAGCTTTTACTCTGTGTTCCTTTTTTAGACCTGTCCCCTGCCTTCTATATTACCTAGTGCTATTCTTCTAGACCTGTCCCCTGCCTTCTACATTACCTACCACTATTCCTTCTAGACCTGTCCCCTGCCTTCTACATTACCTAGCGCTATTTCTTCTAGACCTGTCCCCCGCCTTCTACATTACCTAGTGCTATTCCTTCTAGACCTGTCCCCCGCCTTCTACATTACCTAGTGCTATTCCTTCTAGACCTGTCCCTTGCCTTCTACATTACCTAGTGCTATTCCTTCTAGACCTGTCCCATGCCTTCTACATTACCTAGTGCTATTCCTTCTACACCTGTCCCCTACCTTCTACATTACCTAGCACTATTCCTTCTAGACCTGTCCCCTGCCTTCTATATTACCTACCACTATTCCTTCTAGACCTGTCCCCTGCCTTCTATATTACCTACCACTATTCCTTCTAGACCTGTCCCCTGCCTTCTACATTACCTAGTGCTATTCCCTCTAGACCTGTCCCCTACCTTCTACATTACCTAGTGCTATTTCTTCTAGACCTGTCCCCTGCCTTCTACATTACCTCCCACTATTTCTTCTAGACCTGTCCCCTGCCTTCTACATTACCTAGTGCTATTCTTCTAGACCTGTCCCCTGCCTTCTACATTACCTAGTGCTATTCCTTCTAGACCTGTCCCCTGCCTTCTACATTACCTAGTGCTATTCCTTCTACACCTGTCCCCTGCCTTCTATATTACCTAGTGCTATTCCTTTTAGACCTGTCCCCTGCCTTCTACATTACCTACCACTATTCCTTCTAGACCTGTCCCCTGCCTTCTACATTACCTAGCGCTATTCCTTCTACACCTGTCCCCTACCTTCTACATTACCTACCACTATTCCTTCTAGACCTGTCCCCTGCCTTCTACATTACCTAGTGCTATTCCTTCTAGACCTGTCCCCTACCTTCTACATTACCTACCACTATTCCTTCTAGACCTGTCCCCTACCTTCTACATTACCTACCACTATTCCTTCTAGACCTGTCCCCTACCTTCTACATTACCTAGTGCTATTCCTTCTAGACCTGTCCCCTACCTTCTACATTACCTAGTGCTATTCCTTCTACACCTGTCCCCTGCCTTCTACATTACCTAGCACTATTCCTTCTAGACCTGTCCCCTGCCTTCTACATTACCTAGCACTATTCCTTCTAGACCTGTCCCCTGCCTTCTACATTACCTAGTGCTATTCCTTCTAGACCTGTCCCCTGCCTTCTACATTACCTAGTGCTATTCCTTCTAGACCTGTCCCCTGCCTTCTACATTACCTAGCACTATTCCTTCTAGACCTGTCCCCTGCCTTCTACATTACCTAGCGCTATTCCTTCTACACCTGTCCCCTGCCTTCTACATTACCTAGTGCTATTCTTCTAGACCTGTCCCCCGCCTTCTGAGCTAGTTTTGGTTGGAGTCAGAGTTGAAGTTGGTAAAAATGTACAGACTCCCACTCCAGCTTTAAAAATCTCATAATTGAACTTTAACCCTTTCATAACCATGGGTCATTGATTCCTCAATGCCCAGGTCGTTTTTGGACATCAGCTCATGGGATCATAATGATCCCATAAGCTGATGTCCCTATGTCTGCCCACTCTCCTCTGTCCCCTGCGGCTGTCACAATCTTGTGACAGCAGTAGGGGAGAGATGGGAGGGAGCAGAGCGCCCGGCCATGCGCCCTGCCTTCCCTCCCCCCGGCGCGCACCCTGCCTTCCCTCCCCCCGCCGGCCTCCGTAGCTGGTTTCCATGGCTACCATCGGGGCTCTGCGATCACTCCGCAGAGCCCCGATGGACACCGGACAGAGAATTTTCCCTCCGTAGAGGGAAAATTCGCTGTCAAGAGCCCAATAGATGCTGCGGTTGTGCTGACCATGGTATCGCGCTCCGGTGCTCCGGTCACTGATAGCCGGATTCACCGCGGGTCACACAGGCGCAGTTTGTATGCCTGCGTCATCCTGCAGCGTAAATTAACGTCGCTGCAGCATCAGGCATAGGCTGCAGCAACGTTAATTCACTGTGCAGCGGCAGGAGAGGGTTAATATGAATTTTATAAATGTTCCTCATTAATATATTTTATGTTCTATTAATCTCAGGCCCTTATTTAAAATAACCAGAAATATTTAATACTTTCTCACATACATCTAGTTAAAAAGGGTAAAGCATTTCCTACCCATATTAGTAATAAAACCTTGGCCCTATTAGGCTATGTTCACATCTCGTTTTTTGCTATACAATGGCAGTAAATGTATCCAGCAAGAAGTTCCAAAATGTATGTACTTCTTTACCATATGCCTTTCTTTTGACTTATACATTGCATGCGTTGCCCATAGAAAACAATGTTAAAAAAGTATACGTCTTGCATCCGTATTTACAAAGTATATAAAAGCATAGTTGAGAAAAAATGTAAAAAAGGATAACGATGCATTATAAGCAAAAGGTACACACAATGGATACACTTTGTGCATAGATGTGACCCAAGCCAAGGATATGGATGGTCTGGAAAAAGTCAAAGCTCACTATTTGGCAGTTTGGTTCTGAGCTGGAAGAGTCAAGAGAGAGAGAGAGAGAGAGCGAGCGCAGTAATAGATAAACTCTGTTCTCAATGTGTTTTTTTTCTCTCTGAAGATATGGTGTATTTTTTCAGTGTGCTATAGCTGCAGCAGGCTGTGTGTGTGAGGGAGAGAGAGGCAGAAGTTGACTCTTATTAGCAGCAGATGTCCTTAAATAATGTAATAAACATTTACAGGTAAAGGCCCTATTACATGGAGCGAGTATCGTTTAACAATTCGCTATAACTACCAACCCTAAGTAATATTATATGGGCAGTTAATGTCTCATTTCCGGTCTTTATAGTAAGTTTTTACCCAATAATTGCTTTGTGTAATAGGACCCTTAGCTTAGTTTATACCCCTTTACAAAGTTATCCCCCCTTCACATTTGGTATCTCCCATAGCAGGAGAATCTCAGCAGATGCTGATCTCTCTCTGCTGAAGGTAATGCAAACATTCTCTCCCTGTACTGGAGAAAATCCTCCAGCTTTTTTTTATATACATCACTTGTATCTGGCATTATTAGCAGTTTTTCTTTGTGCATGCCGAATAGTTAATTAGTAGTGAGATCTTCGGATGGCTGAAGACTAGGTGCATCCACTGCACATACACAAAAAGGAGAATTTGCTTTATATCTTTGCCTTATTTACTCGGAAGTCACCCCAGGGTAATGTAGGATCATGTTAATATTTTACTACGGTAAATTTGTTGTTACTAATCAAGTCAGAATTGGAGTCAGAATCAGAGTCGGACTTGGTTAATCCTCCCAGTATTAAAATGTAGCTTTTATTTAGGCTACGTCTGCTTTATGTACAAACAATGGCCACCCTGCCAAGAATGGCTGTTGTTTTAGGGCTACCTTAAATCTGCCTAAATCTGCACAGAAAATGTTTGAATTGTACACACGTTTAGGTAAAATCACTACCAGTAAATGGTGCACGCATATCACAGTGGACTGATCTCAGAAACATCTGACTATATGACCAGCACTATATACAGTTATCGATATTTTGACAATCCATCACCATGTATTGATAACCAGACTGATGCTAAGATGGCTGAAAACTACCTAAACTCCTGAACAAGTAACTAGCAGGTTGCGTATTTAAAACAAAATAGTCCTGCGACTAGTTTCACTCTCTATCAAAATGCCATTATTTACAGACTGATGACTCTCCGATAGGAAGCAAAACTAACCACAGGATAATTATTCTTAATATGCGATTTGCTAGTTACAGGAGCCTAGATAGTCTGCAGCCACCTTAGCATAAGCCTGGATAGCATGCAGGCCTAGGAAGCACAGACGCAGGAGCAGAGGGGAACTGGTGCGGAGTACTATTTCTTTTATTATTCTAAAACATTCATAGATGTTTTAAGTGGGTGTGCTGTCACTATAGTTGGTAATATATCTACTTGTTCTCATTTATTGCAGCTGTAAAGTCTGTGCTAACAAAGCAACATGAAATTAGTAAGAAAGCAATATCTGTGTATCCCTATTACCCATCCATTGGAGAATGTTTATACGGGAAGAAGAGGCCTGTGGTAGAATTACCCGATCCAGTGGATTTCCCTATAAACCCTCACTTACTGGAGTTCTTTTCAAAAAATGCAAAGCTAAAAAAAGACACAGAGGATCACCTGGCAGATCACCACTGTGAGGTCAAATGGCCGGCTCTAGATTGCCAGAAACCTGCCGTCACGCTGTCTATCCCTAGCAAGCTATCAGCACAATATAGAAAAATGTTAAAGATAACCCCAACCTGGAGCAAAAAAGTCCATAGTCAGTTGTCACATCTCATGTCAAAGTACAAAATCACAGAATGTGACGTGAAGAGCTCAGTTTGGGAAGTCATCAAGGATAAAGTCTCCGGTCAAGCATACAATAGCATACTCTGCAGACCAGACATGGATGCTGAGAAGGTTTTTCTTGTGGGTCTTTCAGAGGATGTTATTAAAATAGAGTCAAGTTTTAGAGATATGGTTGACAAAGTAACTAGAGAGCTGACACGGGTAGAAGATGATGTGTCTCTCGAGCCGCACTTCTATAAGTTCCTGGAAAGAAGCCCCCAGAAAGATTTCTCCAACCTTCAGATGAATTATGATTCATCAACAAGGAAAGTTAAATTGTGTGGAAGTGACCAAGAAGTGCTAAATGCCAAATGTAATATTCTCAGTGCTGTACAGGATCTCAAGTCCAGGGCAGTCCACCTAGACCCTCAGATCATCCAGTTCCTGGTGCGAGTAGACAATGAAGAACTCTCATCCGATCTTTTCATCAGAAACCACATTAATGCCATACTACAAGTGCGAGAGAATGATGTTCTGTTGACTGGTTCCTCTGAGAAGGACATCGCAGAAGCAGAGAAACAGATAAAGAAAGAGTTAGTCTGTAGACGAATGAGTGTTGAAGACAGGCAGGTTATACAGATCCCTGAATGGGACAGCATTAAAATGAATATGACCGAACTCCTGAATGGTGAGAAGATGACGATGGTGATGGAGGTGATTCCAGCAGGAGCAAAGGACGAGGTGTCTATTTCAGGTCTGTCCTCAGCTGTAGAAATCGCCTACCAAAAGATCCATGAGTTTCTTATGGAGAACACTGTGGTGCAGGAGAACATTGCGGTCAAATCAGAGGCAGTCATGATGTTTATTGAGGAGAATAAGAAAGAGATTTTAGATGCAATTAAGGACCAAGTAAGTATCACAAGAAAGAAGAACACCATTACTTTGTCGGGACCCAAACAGTATGTCAAGGAGGGGGAAGGGATAATACGTTCTGCTCTTTCCAGACTTCATTCTGAAACTCTTTACATTGATAAACCGGGAGCCAAAAAGTTTTGTATAGAAAATGAAGGGCTGCATGCTAATAATACGTGGACCATGTTCAAAAGTATAGTATATCTGCAGAAGGATGGTGTAGCAGAAGCGGCAGCGATTGACATGCATGTAAAAGAACCCCACTGCCGTGTAACACTTCCAGATGGGGTCACAATCTCCGTATATAAAGATCAGCCATACCATCAAAAGGTCGGTGCCGCTGTTGTTGCGGCCAGTGATGATCTGAAGCCCATTGGATTGGCACAGACCTTACTGAATGATGAAGTCCGCGATGAATGTGAATCTTTTCTTCGGAAAGAAGGAAAACTGGAGCCAGGGGATTCCATAATAACAGATGCCGGCAATTTGCCTTGTGAGCAGCTGATACACGCAGTGAGCTCAAAGTGGGATAAAAAATCAAAACTCAGATGTGAACGTAGTTTGTGTAAAGCAATAAAGAGCGGCCTAGATCTTGCTGCCGATAATGGTCACAGTTCTGTTGCAATTTCAGCCTCGGGCTTTGCTGCTTGCGGATATCCGGTGGACACCTGCACAGAATGCATTGTAACATCCATCAGAAAGTACATGGAGGGCCAACAAGGCCCCAGCTCCATTAGGTACATCCACCTTGTAGACAGCGGAGACGACATCATTAAAGCTTTCACCCACTCCCTGACTGATGAATATGGAGACGATAATGTGAAGTTTTCCTCAAAACAAGGAACAAGAAAAATGAAAGCAGAGAAGAAATATACTGCTGCAAACAAAGTCAATGATCAGATGGTGACAACCAAGGAAGGGATAAAAATAAAGATACTCCAAGGAAATATTCAAGATGCAACTGTGAGTGTTATTAGTGTGTGCACCAATACTGACACATAAGGGGTCCATGTAATCACCATCACACTCATAGAGGACCCTGTAATCACCATCACACTGATAGAGGACCCTGTAATCACCATCACACTGATAGAGACCCTGTAATCACCATCACACTGATAGAGGACCCTGTAATCACCATCACACTGATAGAGGACCCTGTAATCACCATCACACTGATAGAGGACCCTGTAATCACCATCACACTGATAGAAGACCCTGTAATCACCATCACACTGATAGAGGACCCTGTAATCACCATCACACTGATAGAGGTCCCTGTAATCACCATCACACTGATAGAGGACCCTGTAATCACCATCACACTGATAGAGGACCCTGTAATCACCATCACACTGATAGAGGACCCTGTAATCACCATCACACTGAAAGAAGACCCTGTAATCACCATCACACTGATAGAGGACCCTGTAATCACCATCACACTGATAGAGACCCCTGTAATCACCATCACACTGATAGAGGACCCTGTAATCACCATCACACCGATAGAGGACCCTGTAATCACCATCACACTGATAGAGGACCCTGTAATCACCATCACACTGATAGAGACCCTGTAATCACCATCACACTGATATAGGATCCTGTAATCACCATCACACTGATAGAGGACCCTGTAATCACCATCACACTGATAGAAGACCCTGTAATCACCATCACACTGATAGAGGACCCTGTAATCACCATCACACTGATAGAGACCCTGTAATCACCATCACACTGATATAGGATCCTGTAATCACCATCACACTGATAGAGGTCCCTGTAATCACCATCACACCGATAGAGGACCCTGTAATCACCATCACACTGATAGAGACCCTGTAATCACCATCACACTGATAGAGACCCTGTAATCACCATCACACTGATATAGGATCCTGTAATCACCATCACACTGATAGAGGACCCTGTAATCACCATCACACTGATAGAGGACCCTGTAATCACCATCACACTGATAGAGGACCCTGTAATCACCATCACACTGATAGAGGACCCTGTAATCACCATCACACTGATAGAGGTCCCTGTAATCACCATCACTGATAGAGGACCCTGTAATCACCATCACACTGAAAGAGGACCCTGTAATCACCATCACACTGATAGAAGACCCTGTAATCACCATCACTGATAGGGGACCCTGTAATCACCATCACACTAATAGAGGACCCTGTAATCACCATCACACTGACAAGACCCTGTAATCACCATCACACTGATATAGGATCCTGTAATCACCATCACACTGATAGAGGTCCCTGTAATCACCATCACACTGATAGAGGACCCTGTAATCACCCTCACACTGATAGAGGACCCTGTAATCACCATCACACTGATAGAGACCCTGTAATCACCATCACACTGATAGAGGACCCTGTAATCACCCTCACACTGATAGAGGACCCTGTAATCACCCTCACACTGATAGAGGACCCTGTAATCACCCTCACACTGATAGAGGACCCTGTAATCACCCTCACACTGATAGAGGACCCTGTAATCACCATCACACTGATAGAGGACCCTGTAATCACCATCACACTGATAGAGGTCCCTGTAATCACCATCACACTGATAGAGGACCCTGTAATGATAGAGGACCCTGTAATCACCCTCACACTGATAGAGGACCCTGTAATCACCATCACACTGATAGAGGTCCCTGTAATCACCATCACACTGATAGAGGACCCTGTAATGATAGAGGACCCTGTAATCACCCTCACACTGATAGAGGACCCTGTAATCACCCTCACACTGATAGAGGACCCTGTAATCACCATCACACTGATAGAGGTCCCTGTAATCACCCTCACACTGATAGAGGACCCTGTAATCACCCTCACACTGATAGAGACCCCTGTAATCACCATCACACTGATAAAGGACCCTGTTATCACCATCACACTGATATAGGATCCTGTAATCACCATCACACTGATAGAGACCCCTGTAATCACCATCACACTGATAGAGACCCTGTAATCACCATCACACTGATAGAGGACCCTGTAATCACCATCACACTGATAGAGGACCCTGTAATCACCATCACACTGATAGAGGACCCTGTAATCACCATCACACTGATAGAGGACCCTGTAATCACCATCACACTGATAGAGGACCCTGTAATCACCATCACACTGATAGAGGACCCTGTAATCACCATCACACTGATAGAGGACCCTGTAATCACCATCACACTGATAGAGGACCCTGTAATCACCATCACACTGATAGAGGTCCCTGTAATCACCATCACACTGATAGAGGACCCTGTAATCACCATCACACTGATAGAGGACCCTGTAATCACCATCACACTGATAGAGGTCCCTGTAATCACCATCACACTGATAGAGGACCCTGTAATCACCATCACACTGATAGAGGACCCTGTAATCACCATCACACTGATAGAGGACCCTGTAATCACCCTCACACTGATAGAGGACCCTGTAATCACCATCACACTGATAGAGGATCCTGTAATCACCATCACACTGATAGAGGTCCCTGTAATCACCATCACACTGATAGAGGACCCTGTAATCACCCTCACACTGATAGAGGACCCTGTAATCACCATCACACTGATAGAGACCCTGTAATCACCATCACACTGATAGAGGACCCTGTAATCACCCTCACACTGATAGAGGACCCTGTAATCACCCTCACACTGATAGAGACCCTGTAATCACCATCACACTGATAGAGGATCCTGTAATCACCATCACACTGATAGAGGTCCCTGTAATCACCATCACACTGATAGAGGATCCTGTAATCACCCTCACACTGATAGAGGACCCTGTAATCACCATCACTGATAGAGGACCCTGTAATCACCATCACACTGATAGAGGTCCCTGTAATCACCATCACACTGATAGAGGACCCTGTAATCACCATCACACTGATAGAGGACCCTGTAATCACCCTCACACTGATAGAGGACCCTGTAATCACCATCACACTGATAGAGGACCCTGTAATCACCATCACACTGATAGAGGACCCTGTAATCACCATCACACTGATAGAGGACCCTGTAATCACCATCACACTGATAGAGGACCCTGTAATCACCATCACACTGATAGAGGACCCTGTAATCACCATCACACTGATAGAGGACCCTGTAATCACCATCACACTGATAGAGGACCCTGTAATCACCCTCACACTGATAGAGGACCCTGTAATCACCATCACACTGATAGAGGATCCTGTAATCACCATCACACTGATAGAGGTCCCTGTAATCACCATCACACTGATAGAGGACCCTGTAATCACCCTCACACTGATAGAGGACCCTGTAATCACCATCACACTGATAGAGACCCTGTAATCACCATCACACTGATAGAGACCCTGTAATCACCATCACACTGATAGAGGATCCTGTAATCACCATCACACTGATAGAGGTCCCTGTAATCACCATCACACTGATAGAGGACCCTGTAATCACCCTCACACTGATAGAGGACCCTGTAATCACCATCACACTGATAGAGACCCTGTAATTACCATCACACTGATAGAGGACCCTGTAATCACCCTCACACTGATAGAGGACCCTGTAATCACCCTCACACTGATAGAGGTCCCTGTAATCACCATCACACTGATAGAGGACCCTGTAATCACCATCACACTGATAGAGGACCCTGTAATCACCATCACACTGATAGAGGACCCTGTAATCACCATCACACTGATAGAGGACCCTGTAATCACCATCACACTGATAGAGGACCCTGTAATCACCATCACACGGATAGAGGACCCTGTAATCACCATCACACGGATAGAGGACCCTGTAATCACCATCGAACGGATAGAGGACCCTGTAATCACCATCACACGGATAGAGGACCCTGTAATCACTATCACACTGATAGAGGACCCTGTAATCACCATCACACTGATAGAGGACCCTGTAATCACCATCACACTGATAGGGGACCCTGTAATCCCCATCACTGATAGAGACCCCTGTAATCACCATCACACTGATAGAGGTCCCTGTAATCACCATCACACGGATAGAGGACCCTGTAATCACCATCACACTGATAGAGGACCCTGTAATCACCATCACACGGATAGAGGACCCTGTAATCACCATCACACTGATAGAGGACCCTGTAATCACCATCACACGGATAGAGGACCCTGTAATCACCATCACACTGATAGAGGACCCTGTAATCACCATCACTGATAGAGGACCCTGTAATCACCATCACACTGATAGAGGTCCCTGTAATCACCATCACACTGATATAGGACCCTGTAATCACCATCACACTGATAGAAGACCCTGTAATCACCATCACACTGATAGAGGACCCTGTAATCACCATCACACTGATAGAGGACCCTTTAATCACCATCACACTGATATAGGACCCTTTAATCACCATCACACTGATAGATGTCCCTGTATTCACCATCACACTGATAGAAGACCCTGTAATCACCATCACACTGATAGAGGACCCTGTTATCACCATCACACTGATAGAGGACCCTGTAATCACCATCACACTGATAGAGGACCCTGTAATCACCATCACACTGATAGAGGTCCCTGTAATCACCATCACACCGATAGAGACCCCCTTCTATTAATAATAATCGTTCCGTGTAATAGGGCCTCATTTGGATCATCTTCAGATGCCAGATTTATCAGTGTATCAGGATGTTTGATAAATCTGGTACATCTGTAGCCTGTCTAGTCTAAGTTTAGACCAATTATAAGATGGCCTAATTTAAAGAGGATGTACCACCAGGTACATCCTCTTTAACCTGATACACGGATCAAACGGCGCTGTCACGGGGAAGCCGGTGCCGTGGTCCGTTTTTAGAACTGCGGTCCGATTCCCATGTATGGTGCCGTTCTATGCACCGGAACCGGCTGGTGCTCAAGCACTGGAGGTCGGCCGGCCCGCCACCAGTGGGAGGGAATTCCCTTCCCTCTATGACACGGCTCCCTTAGAATGAATAGAGTCATGTCATAGAGGGGAGGGAATTCCCCCACTGGGGGCGGGCCGGCCGACCTCCAGTGATTGAGCACCAGCCGGTTCCGGTGCATAAAACGGCACCATACACGGGAACCGGGCCGCGGTTCGAAAATTAGACCGCGGCACCGGCTTCTCCGTGATGACGCCGTTCGATCCGTGTATCAGGTTAAAGAGGATGTAAAATTGGTACACACTGGTGCCATTAGACCATATTACAAACAAGTGATGCACATAACACAGATGGCACAGAACAGAACTTTCCTATTCACTCACGGACTGAAATCTCTTTATATCTTTAGACCAATGTGATAGTGAACAGCGTGGGAAAAGAACTTAATCTACAGAGCGGAGCCGTGTCCAAAGCGATATTTATGAAGGCCGGGGCTAAACTACAAGAACTTCTCAGAAAAGAGAACCCACAGACTCCAGTAGCTGATGGTTCTGTGCCCATCACAGACGGCTGCAACCTGGCCTCTGACCTGGTCATCCACTGCGTGGTTCCTCAGTGGGATGAAGGACAAGGTTCTTCTGAAAAGGTAATAGCTATGTATACAGTATATATAATGACATATACCATTGCAATGCGGAGTTCAGATTTCGTCCCTAATGCTGATAACCCTTTAAAATAGGACAAATGAAGACAAACAGCAATCTTGGAGGTTGCAGTCACTAGAGAAGTACAAAAGCTTAGTAGTTACTTTCATCCAATGAGTTTTCCTACGTTTCTGGTCATACAACTTCAACAATCACTACAAAACTGCATACATTTTGTAAATGAGTATCACAGTAATATCCCACTGATCCCTGTAAACCTTTTATTACACTGAAAGATTTGCGAATGATTAACCCTATCACGAAAAAGCTTATTTTGGCCTTGCAGGTGAAGCCTTTTTTTCTTTTCCTTTTTTTTTTTCTTTTTGTTTTTCCGTCTTCGCCTTCTAAGACCCAAAGTTTTTGCGGAATCAACTGTACTTTGTAATGAAACCTTTCATTTAACCATAAACATATAAAGCTAAACAAAAAAAATATTATTTATTAAAAATAATATAATTATATATCTTCACACAATGTCTTTATTACGGCCATATTTGTAAGGCCTAAAAATGGCAAATACAGCAAAAATAAGAGTGCCAAAGTGGGGTGTTTTTGCAAATAAAAATACCCCAAAATTGCTAACCCTTAAAACCTTTTTATTTTTCCACTAATGGGGCTGTTTGATGGCTCTTTATTTACGCGATGACCTGTAGTTTTAAAGGGGTTATCCAGAGCTACAAAAACATGGCCACTTTCCCCCTACTGATGTCTCCAGTTTGGGTGTAGGTTTTGAAATTCAGTTCCACTGAAGTAAATGGAGCTTAATTGCAAACCGCACCTGACCTGGAGACAACAGTAGGGGGAAAAGTGGCCATGTTTTTGTAGCGCTGGATAACCCCTTTAAGTGGTACCTCTTTTTTTATGATGTCACAAAAAAATTGAATTTTGGCTCTTTATTTTTTTTATTTTTCGTTTACACTGTTCACTGTACAGAATGTCACATTTTAATACACTGGACAATTACTCACACAGCGATACCTAATATGCTTGCTTTTTTTTTTTTGTAAAATAGGAAAAGAGGGTAGTTTACATTTATTATTAAACTTTTTAAGTTCCTTTAGAGGACTTTAATGAGCAAGCAATCATTACTTATTCTGCTTATTCTGTTCAGTGCTATGCCATTGCATAGCATTGATCAGTGATATTGACACCTTGCTCATAGAGTTTGCCAGAGGCGGACTCTATGAAAGGTTCACCAAGCTGACCGCATGGAGGTAAGTATTATACCTTTAGCGATCAGGGAAACCGATCGGGTTTTGATCAGTCAGTGACAGGAGTTGCACCTGGCACTGGTATTCAAATGCCATTTAAGGGGTAATGGTAGGCAGTAGCTGCTGTCCGTTATTAACTGTGGGGACCCATCTGTTGATAGCAGCCAGTCCTCACCGTCTATAAAGCAAGCTCAGCTTCATCGTGCTGCTAGGCATTTTGCTGTAATGGTACGTCATGATGTCATCGTCATATGATGTGAAGGGGTTAACAATTAACATTAACTATGGGGGCCTAATTTCAGAGGGGGCATACAGTAATTGGGTCTATTTATAAAAGAGGGAGGAAGGCATACAGTATGGGAGCCTAACTATAGAGGTGGGGCATACAATATAGCAGCCTAACTACAAGGAGGACATACAAAATGTGGGCCTTACTACCAGGGATAATATAATATGGGGGCCTTATTTAGTGGCAAACAGTATCAGAGCCTAACCACAGTATAGGTTACATTCCCACATGCCTGTGAACACATGTGGTCAGAACCATGCTTTCACCAATGGTTGCCCAATGTTGCAGGGAATAGCTCTCAATGTAAGCCGTTACTAACCTCTGCCTAGTACTTCTCTAACTTGTCACCACATGCTTTATGACAGATTCTAAGGAAGATTGTAAATGATTGCCTGCGAGCCACAGAGGAGAAACAAATGCAATCAATATCATTTCCCGCCATGGGAACCGGAGTTCTGAGATTCCCCAAAAACACTGTAGCTTCTATAATGTATGAAGAGATCCTTAACTTCAGCAGCAAAGGAAACAACAATTATCTCAAAGAAGTGACCTTCATGTTACACCCAAGTGACGTGGAAACAATAAAGGTAAGATACAGAGTTATCAATCATCTCATGCTTCCAACCACATTTTATCTTATTACAATTGCCGTCAATGTCAGAGCAGCTTATGCTAAAAGCTGAACCTTGTGACATCTAATGTGCACGGGGCAGCTCAACCTTCACCTGGCAACATACCCTGTGGTGGGAAGACACGGATCTTAACATGTCTGATAAAGGAGTCTGAAGGGGACAGAAAAATCTGAAAGAGGGGCCTTAAAGGGGTACTCTGTCATCAGGTAAAAACATAAACATGCAGCAGAAGAATATAACATTACTTACCTGTCTGCCCCAGTTCAGAGACTGACAAAATTTTATTTGTTTTGGGGAGCTTAGTTCTGTATGTCAAGGTTCTACTTTCTGGATACGTGGCTGCTCAGTACTACAATTCCCAGGATGCCATGCTTTCCCTCAGTTGTTTATCCCAGCCCTCCCACCATGCCTACATGCCTCCTCCCAGCACCCATTCATCATAGCATTCTGTAATCACACCTAACTCTCCCTACAGGCTCCAATAAAGATATTCAAAAGTAATTCCACGAAGAGAACAAAACAGAAATGGGCGCACATCCATATGCTAAACACCGATCATCTGCTTCTCAGCACTATCGATACTAACATCAGGAGTTAGTTACATTTTCATCAAAGTGCGTTATCCCACACACCACTTTACGGTTCCTAGTTTGTGTGGGTCCATAACTAAATAGTGTATCACTGGGCTTATACACTTTGATCAAAATGTATCCAACTCCTGATGTAAGTATTGATAATGCTGAGAAACAGATGGTCAGTGTTTAGTATATGGATGTGCGGCCATGTCTGTTCCTTTTCCTTATAGAATTACTCCAATAAAGTTATGGTGAAGTACGCCAGAGGGGCTGGTCAGAGGTAGTAAGATCAATCAGGAAACGGGGCACACAAAAAGACATGCTAAAGCCAGAACTATTTGTGGGAACACTATATTAGTAAATTATATATCTTGGTGGAGCTATTTTTTATTTTTTTTTAATACAATTTTCTTAAACTGGAGTACCCCCAGAGGATGTGTAGATGTTTAGTTACAAAGAGCATTTCTCGCTGTGGACAGAATGCCCATACAATGCTTTAATTAGTCGGTGGTGGCAATGCAAGAAAAATAAGCACTAAGGGCACTATTACACAAAGCGATTATTGGCCATACTTAACCAATTACCAGCCAATTGTTTTGTGTAAAAGGTTATGATGTAAAACAACGATCCAGCTTATACATATGGGCAGAAACCGCTCTAAATATGAACTGAGTGCTAGTCCATCCAGACCAAGGCAAGACCTAAAATGGCACCCCCCCTCATGCCCACACTGACTCATTACCCCCCCCCCCCCAGCCTATTGAAAATCATAGGTAAGTAATGCGGGTGTGCACAAAACCTGTAGTTTTTAATAAGTTCATCCTGTATACACAATCCAGCTCCACCATAAGTTACCCTGTCTTAGCACTACCTGGTGGGGACAAGACAGAAAAAGTTTCCAATTCCACCAAAGTGTAAGCAAAGTGTCTGCAGTCCTGACTTCCTTGCATTCTACGTCTGTGTCCAGTTATCATCTGCAGGTCATGGGGTCAATGCAGTCAGTGGTATAAAGCAGACAGTATAATTTATAGCCATTCCATAAAATCTGCCGCTCTTCAAAGCTGCCGCCCTGAGCAGTAAACTCATCTCGCCTCATGGCAGAAGCAGCCCTGCATATGAACACAAAAAAAGAAAAGATGGTCTGGAAACAAAAGGTCTGCGCCTCAAATATACAATTCACATACTTTATTCAAATAAACAAAAACACAAGAGATTTTAAAAACATTAAAAACTCCTCCCATCACTGGCCAAAATAAGGCACAGTGTGAACTGGTCCATCTTACATAATAGTACAAAGATAGCAAAAATACATAATATACATACATAAAGTGCCCAATGCAAAGATATGTAAACTATCTGACCCTATTATCAAGTGCCACAAAGTGCAAGTGATGCCAAGGTTTAAAGCAACAAATCCAATAAGGGAAAAGGAAGAATCACTGTGAAAGAAAAAAAAAAATCACAAAAACAAATAATATAGTCAAGTAGCTATCTCACAGAGGGACCAGGCTAATTAACCCCACAAAACAATGATCAGCTGTCATGCACAATGTTGTTTTACAACATGAACCAAAATGACGTTAACTATAGCGATGGTCTGCAGCATGTCGCTCCATGTAATAAGAGTGCTGGCCCATTACGCTACTCTCCACAACTCCCCCGATGTTGCTGCACAGACGGTGAGCTGGAAATGAGGAGCATGACATGACTGGTTGGCGCTTGCTTGCTCCTAATATAGTGCAGTGTAATAGTTCCCTTACTCCCAGGTTTCCCACAAATTACAGTTGATTTCCAGGGGTCTCGGCAGGGGGATACTATAGGGGGGATTTACTAAGACCAGCTGGCATAGCTCTCCACTAATTTAAGTTTGCTAGCAGGCATTAATTGTAGTAAATTTGTTGCAACCATGCCCCTTTCATGTGAAGCTCTGACCGCTGGGCGAGTGCAGCACTTTTTGCACAAATCAGATGGGAACAACAAAACAGGTGCCCAAATAAATGCGTGTCCAAACGCATCTATAATACTTAACAAAAGAACAAACTGATCCACAAAGGAATCACAAAAATGCAGGACAATCCAAAGTAAATACTGTTATATTCTTTATTCGAGTTCTTTAATTGAATAAAAATTCATTAAAACAAGAAGGGACATGAAACAGAACTATACAGGAAAGAAGTTAGTGAGGGGACATACATATATATTTTATAGAGTCATATTTTGCACATGCAAAAGGATTGCTAAATAGAAAATAGTTAGGTATTACAATACAGGCAACCTCCACTAGATGGCAGAAAAAAGGTTTTACAAATAATTTGAATATAAATGTCAGAGAGAAAATGTAAACAGGCACAGTGCCAGATGAATTGCCAGATAAGTGCTAAAATAAATACCGCACAGACAGGTGAAATCACCAACACATACTACAAATAGATTAGCCAGATGCATGTATTGAACCCAGTCCCACTCACCTACTCACCCTACGCGCGGCTTTGTCAAGGGCTAATGGTTTATACAGATGGGTTATACAGAAATGTATGACTTTTTACAGATATGCCCCAGGCACAGACCTACGTGATCAGAATCAAGGGCTATTCAAGATGATGAACCCCCCTTTAATTCTTTATTACGTTAAAATGTTGATTCTTGTTGCTTTTAGGCATTTTCTACTGAACTTGAAAAAAAGACAAAAGATCCCGCCAGTCAGAAGAAGTCCGACAAATCGCAAAGTAAGTTTCTTCCATTCTATGGGTAACGCTGGCCGATGCTGTGGGAGGTGAGGAGCTTAAAGTGACACTGTCTCCCACTTTTTGCATTCTGACTTCTCTACACAGCTGTAAAGGGTGAATTTAGCAGTTTTCATACCTTATTTTAAATAATACAACATGGTGCTTGTTCCAGTAAAAATTGTTCTTTTATCATCTGTGAATTGTGCTACCTGTTAACTATCTGATCCTATTATCAAGTGCCACAAGGTGAAAGTGATGCAAAGTTTTAAAGCAACAAATCCAAAAAGTGAACAGGAAGAATCACTGTAAAAGAAAAAAATCACAAAACCATGCTAGCCTATGGTGACGATGTGGGCGGGGCTAAGTGGTGCCTCTGCAATGAAGCCCCGCCCACATCGTCACATATGCCCCGCGACGTCATCGGCGCATAGGCCCTGTGCCCCTCAGCGGCCATTGGTATGGGTGGACGTAGACGGGGTGGGGCCTAGACCTTTAGGTTGACCTGTTCCAATGGCCTTCGAGGGGGCGGGCCTCACAATGACATCACAGGGGCAGGGGCCTGCAGTGGTAATGTGGGCGGGGCTAAGTGGTGCTGCAGCCCTTGAAGCCCCGCCCAGGTAGCACAATTCACAGATGATAAAAGATCACTTTTTACTGGAACAATCACCATGACGTATGATATAAAATAATGTATGAAAACTGCTAAATTTACCCATTACACCTGTGTAGAGAAGTCACAATCCAAAAAAGGGGGAGACAGTGTCACTTTAAGATCTCTCTGTTTTTCAGACATCCAAATACAATAAGGAGAGAGTTAAAAAAAAGAAACAAATCAGTGAAACGTGTTGAGGCTCAGTCAGCTGTGGTTGGTATCTCCCTCTTATTGTGCTTGGATGTTTGATTTCTACACATCTGGTCAGCACAGGTAATGGCTTTTAGGCAATGATGCACAGTAACCAATGGCCACACTTGGGACTATATCTGGTTTAATTTTGGGTATGGATGATAGTGGTATTATAAGAACCTTTTAACATGACCCGGGCACCGATTGGCAATATTGGCATTGGTTTTCAGAGCCTTCACAAGGCTCTATCAATTGTGCAGTTATTTAAATTCATTTTTGTTGGCCCAATATCCCCTTTTTAGACAGGGATGACGTGCGGCTGATAATAATTATTTATATGGCCACACATAAAGCTTCAATTAGCCGATGGACGAGTGTTGGTAGAGGTATATGTGGAGATATACATTTTTGATGCAGCAGCATTAAAGGGAACCAATCAGCACGATTATGTTTCCCAGTGACACACTAAATATCTACGGTGCAGCTCCCTGAGCATACCAGCCATGCCTGCAGTGGATGGCCGGGAGAGGTGTCGGCAACTAATCATCTGGGCGGGGAGCCGCCTGTGACAAGTCATGGCTCTTTGCCTATCATGGCACAGTGTGGGGATGACTAACAGGCAGAGAGAGCCATTAGTGGCCTTTCTGCCTGTCAATCATCCCTGCAGAGCACGCTGACAGACAGAGCTGTGGCAGAGCTGTGACAAGTCCTGGGCTCCCCACCCAGATGATAAGTAGTCGCCCCTCTCCTGGCCTTGCGCGCCAGAATAAAAGACCTTTTTCTCCAATGTAAAACTACTGCTGCAGCCGCAGCTGGTATGCTCGGGGAGCTGCACAGTTCCAGGGATGTCAAACTCAGGCCCTCCGGCTGTTGCAAAACTACAATTCCCATCATGCCTGGACAGCCAAAGCTTTAGCTGTCCAGGCATGATGGGAATTGTAGTTTTGAAACAGCTGGAGGGCCTGAGTTTGTCACGTGTGATCTATACTGTGCAGCTGGGAACCATATCAGCACAATTGTGCTGACTGGTTACCTTTATTAGGGTGCCTTCACACGTACCGTATCTCTGCGTATTTATCGCTGCGAGTTTTTCGCACATAAATCCACAGTGATACTGATTGCTATAAAGTCAATGTACACTACCGTTCAAAAGTTTGGGGTCACATTGAAATGTCCTTATTTTTGAATGAAGATAACTTTAAACTAGTCCTAACTTTAAACAAATACACTCTATACATTGCTGATGTGGTAAATGACTATTCTAGCTGCAAATGTCTGTTTTTTGGTGCAATATCTACATAGGTGTATAGAGGCCTATTTCCAGCAACTATCACTCCAGTGTTCTAATGGTACAATGTGTTTGCTCATTGGCTCAGAAGGCTAATTGATGATTAGAAAACCCTTGTGCAATCAAGTTCACAAATCTGAAAACAGTCTAGCTCGTTACAGAAGCTACAAAACTGACCTTCCTTTGAGCAGATTGTGTTTCTGGAGCATCACATTTGTGGGGTCAATTAAACGCTCAAAATGGCCAGAAAAAGAGAACTTTCATCGGAAACTCGACAGTCTATTCTTGTTCTTAGAAATGAAGGCTATTCCATGCGAGAAATTGCTTAGAAATTGAAGATTTACTACAACGTTGTGTACTACTCCCTTCAGAGGACAGCACAAACAGGCTCTAACCAGAGTGGAAAAAGAAGTGGGAGGCCGCGTTGCACAACTAAGCAAGAAGATAAGCACATTAGAGTCTCTAGTTTGAGAAACAGACGCCTCACAGGTCCCCAACTGGCATCTTTATTAAATAGTACCCACAAAACACCAGTGTCACCATCTACAGTGAAGAGGCGGCTGCGGGATTTTGGGCTTCAGGGCAGAGTGGCAAAGAAAAAGCCATATCTGAGACTGGCCAATAAAAGAAAAAGATTAAGATGGGCAAAAGAACACAGACATTGGACAGAGGAAGACTGCAAAAAAATGTTGTGGACGGATGAATCCAAGTTTGAGGTGTTTGGATCACAAAGAACTGTGAGACGCAGAACAAATGAGAAGATGCTGAATGAATGCCTGACGCCATCTGTTATACATGGTGGAGGTCATGTGATGGTCTGGGGTTGGTGCTGGTAAGGTGGGAGATTTGTACAGGGTAAAAGGGATTCTGAATAAGGAAGGCTATCACTCTGCACAGCCATGCCATACCCAGTGGACAGCACTTGATTGGAGCCAATTTCATCCTACAACAGGACAATGACCCTAAACACACCTCCAAATTGTGCAAGAACTATTTCCAGCAGAAGCGGCAGCTGGTATTCTATCATAGGTAATGGAGTGGCCAGCGCAGTCACCAGATCACCACCCCATTGAGCTGTTGTGGGAGCAGCTGGACCGTATGTAGGGCTGGGCGGTATACCGTGAAAATACCGATACCGTCCCTGGCGTCGGTAAACCGACCTCAACTTTGCCAGGGCGGTATTTGCGGTATTTCTCCGCCCCCTCAGCTCCCCAGTGTCCCCGCCCCCAACCTGCCTGGGATTCCAGCCAGGGCGCACATTTACTATTGAGGCAGGTGACCTCCCATCCCCTGCCCTGCAGCAGTCTGACATTTGGCAGCAGCCCATCGCCCCCCATCTCCTCTCACCCCGAACAGTGGCTGACCCGCTCCTCATACCTGGCAGACACGCGGCATTCCCGGCCGCCCCCGCCACTCACTCCGGAAGAGCCGACCCGCTCTTCATAACCAGCACTGAGTTCACACGCGGCCCTCCTGGCCGCACGCAGCCGCAGGTTCCCGGTCTCTGGAGAAGGAGGTTGCAGGGGGGGGATCGTGTGATGGATGGCGTCGCTGTGGGTGGTGAAGCTGTATAGCGGGATCGGGGGTCTGCACTGCGCCCCCACATCCCACTATACAGCCCCAGCGCAGCGACGCCATCCATCACACGATCCCCCGGTCCCTGCAACCTCCTTCTCCAGAGACCGGGAACCTGCGGGGGTGTGCGGCCAGGAGGGCCGCGTGTGAACTGGTTATGAAGTGCTGGTTATGAAGAGCGGGTCGGCGACTGTCAGAAATGCCGCATGTGTGTCGGGTATGAGGAGCAGGTCAGCGACTGTTCGGGAGGGGGGGGGGGGGTTAGAGGAGGTGGCAGCCGTGAGGGCCAAGTGTGTGCCAGTGCTGTATCTTCTCCCTAGTGACAAGGGAGAAGATACAGTTTATATCTCCCCCAGCTTTTGCCCCCCCCCCTTCTGCCTAGATCTCCCCCAGCTTCTGCCCCCCCCCCCTTCTGCCTAGATCTCCCCCAGCTTCTACCCCCCCCTTCTGCCTAGATCCCCCCCCCCCCTTCTGCCTAGATATCCCCCAGCTTCTACCCCCCCCTTCTGCCTAGATATCCCCCCCTTCTGCCTAGATATCCCCCAGCTTCTACCCCCCCCTTCTGCCTAGATCTCCCCCAGCTTCTGCCCCCCCCTTCTGCCTAGATCTCCCCCAGCTTCTGCCCCCCCCTTCTGCCTAGATCTCCCCCAGCTTCTGCCCCCCCCCCTTCTGCCTAGATCTCCCCCAGCTTCTGCCCCCCCCTTCTGCCTAGATCTCCCCCAGCTTCTGCCCCCCCCTTCTGCCTAGATCTCCCCCAGCTTCTACCCCCCCCCTTCTGCCTAGATCTCCCCCAGCTTCTACCCCCCCCCTTCTGCCTAGATCTCCCCCAGCTTCTGCCCCCCCTTCTGCCTAGATCTCCCCCAGCTTCTACCCCCCCCCCTTCTGCCTAGATCTCCCCCAGCTTCTGCCCCCCCCCTTCTGCCTAGATCTCCCCCAGCTTCTACCCCCCCCTTCTGCCTAGATCTCCCCCAGCTTCTACCCCCCCCTTCTGCCTAGATCTCCCCCAGCTTCTGCCCCCCCTTCTGCCTAGATCTCCCCCAGCTTCTGCCCCCCCTTCTGCCTAGATCTCCCCCAGCTTCTACCCCCCCCCCCTTCTGCCTAGATCTCCCCCAGCTTCTGTCCCCCCTTCTGCCCAGATCACCCCCAGCTGCTGCCACCCTGCCCCAGTTCTAATTGCAGTCCCCCTTGCCCCCGCTTCAGCTGCCCCCTCTTCTATTTGATGTGCTGCCAGAGGTTGGGGGGCTCATACAAAATTCATGGGGCCCCATGTATTTATTTATTTTATTTTTTTTGCTATGGGGTGTCATGAATCCTAGCTATGCCCCTGCTCCACCCCCAGCTGTCTTTTGTGATCCTCTAAGGGTGCATTTACACAGAGATTTATCTGACAGATTTTGAAATCCAAAGCCAGGAATGGATTTAAAAAGAGGAGAAATCTCAGGCTTTGCTTTATGACCTGATCCTTGTTTATAGTCTGTTCCTGGCTTTGGCTTCAAAGATCTGTCAGTTAAATTTGCCTGTGTAAACGCACCATTAGACACATAAATGCTCAGCTTAGCTGAGTGTGCATGTGTTTTTAATGTAGAACCTGCATAGCTGTATACCTGTGTATACACGTCTTGTAGTGTGTACATACATATATAATACTGCCACTACAGGACGTGTATATACGGGTATACAGCTATACACACTACAGGATGTGTATATACTGGTATACAGCTATGTACGCACTACAGGACATGCATACACAGGTATACAGCTATGTAGTACATAGCGCTATACCTGTATATACACGTCCTGTACTTTGTACATTGCTGTATACCCGTATATACATGTCCTATTGTAGCTGTATACCTGTATATACATGTCCAGATTCTCTGAGACCCCCTAATTATAATAACAAATAATGACAATAGACTAAATGGCTCATCCTTGTGTTGCTGCTCAGTGAGTTACTTTTTTTTTACTCTATTAAAACAAAATATCCCCAGGTTGGCACGGTTAAGTGGGTGTGGCTTGCAGAAGGGTGTGGCTTACCTAAGGGGCGTGTCATAATTATCGTTCAGTTATCGTTACCGCGGCTACATGTACGATTAACCGCGATAATGATTTAGGTCAATATCGCCCAGCCCTAACCGTATGGTACGCCAGAAGTGCCCATCCAACCAATCCAACTTGTGGGAGCTGCTTCTAGAAGCGTGGGGGGCAATTTCTCCAGCTTACCCCAACAGATTAATAGCTAGAATGCCAAAGGTGGGCAATGCTGGAATTGCTGCAAAAGGAGGATTCTGGGACGGAAGCAAAGTGTGATGTAAAAACAATGTTATTTCACATACAAATCATTATTTCTAACCTTGTCAATTTCTTGACTCAATTTTCTATTCATTTCACAACGTATGGTGGTGAAGAAGTGTGACTTTTCTTGGAAAACACAAAATTTTTGGGTGACACCAAACTTTTGAACGGTAGTGTATGTGTATTTTTACATGCGAGTTTTGATTTTCTCATGATTTTCACAGGAGAGTTTAACACCACAAAAAAGCAGCTACTTTCGTGCGAGTTTCATGTGAGTTTTGTGCGATAAATACGCAGCGATACGGTATGTGTGAAGGCACCCTTAAGAATATATGCAGAGGGCGTTTACAGGGAAAGATAATTCGCCCGATCGTACGATCAACGATGTCGAAGTAACAATGTGTTTTTCATAACGATCAGCGTTTAGATGGTATGATATATCATACAGAAAATTCGTTTTGCGATCGTTTTGAGATGCTTAAGCCTATCTCACACATTGGTTAAATCGGTGAACGACTGTTTACACGGAGCGATCTGCAAATTTTTTGCGAAAGATCAACGACGATTTGAGAACATGTTTAAAGATCAAAATGAACGATTTCTCGCTCGTCACTTGATCATTTCGCAGCGTTTACACGTACAATTATCGTTGGAATTCGATCGTTATCGCGCAAATTCGCTTGATAATCGTTACGTGGAAAACGCAGCATTAGGAGCTGAACTCCCTCCATACCTGGTGGCATTTGCAGCTTACAGCTGTGGTCAGTAATCAGCTAGCTGTAATGCCAGTCATTTAACCATCTAGGTGCTGCGATTATAGCCTCTTTATTAGAAGGTATGAACCATACTGTATGATTGAAGCCAAAGAGTCCAGTAGATAGAACACGGTGAATGCCAGAAAAAGTTAAGCACCCAGCCTTTCCTGAACTGCACAGTATTTTTTTTTACACCAAAAAGCATTTTGTGTTGTTTTGCAGTATACATTCTGTGTAAAGTTTACTATATAGTACTGTACAGTTTGATTCTGTCCCACTCGCCTACACTCACTTTGTCCTGTAGGTTTATTAGGACCAGTGAACTCCCCATCAGCAGATGTTCACGAAATAAAGATCGGATGTATCACATATCAGGTGAAGATGGGAGACATAACCAAGGAAGACACTGATGTTATTGTCAACTCAGCCAACAGCACATTCAATTCGAAATCAGGTATTTAGAGATCTGTTGTCACATTATCATGTTCTGGTTCTATACCGTGCTACCAGAGGTGGACATTAAAGGGGTATTCTGGGGGAACATTTTTATAGGCAGTTGTGCTCCGGCTACTTTCAAATAAAAGGAACACATATACTTGCCTTCTGTGTTCCCCTGCAGCTGCCATTCTGAACAAACCCGCTGTGCAACCCTTCTGGGATTGCCATGTGGTACTGCCTGCTCAGCAAATCAGAGGCCACAGCAGTGTCCTGCCTCAGCAGGTAATTCCATGTGGTGACCCTGGCAGCGCTGTATATAAGTATAAGTATATATATGAAACCGTCCTCCCCACACTCTGTGCCCCTTTAACATGTGGCTCTTATATGCTTAGATATTACTGCTGAATGTTACAGGCACAAAGTCTAAGGGTTTATTCACACGTCCTATAAATTACGATCCCAACGGACGGGGAAGCACTGTAATGGAATATTTCCCTGCCCGACATGATGTATAATTATGATGGAGGGAGCGGGGAAACTTTATGAATTTCAGCGGCACTGTAGTGACAGAGCCACAGAGATTCAAAGAGTTTCCCCGCTCCTGGCATGATATTAATACATCATTCCGGGCTGGAAATATTCCATTACAGTGCTTCCCCGTCCGTAGGGCTCGTAATTAATGGGACGTGTGAATAAGCCCTGAGGTTGCACCACTGTACACGACATAAGGAGTATGATTTATGTACATACAAGGTCCACACAAGTACACTGTTTCTGATGGGAATCAGGGACATGTCATCGGGACCTCTCAGTAGTGCAACGCTATTCTTTGCCCTGGTAATTCAAGTATAAGGCTATGTTCCCACTGCATATGAGACCGGCCGTTCTGTGACCTGGCCGGCTGGTCTCATAAAACATCATCCCGGCCGGTACTGCAGTACCTGCCGGATGATCTTTGCAGCCGCAGAGCTCTGATGCAGGCGCATCAGTGAGCGCCCGCATCAGAACTCCCCACAGCATACTATGGAGCGTGTGGCCGGAGCCGCCCCTCCATAGTGTGCACTGACAGGGCTTTCTGCGGCCGCCATTTATTGAATAGCGGCCACAGAAAAGTGACATGTCAGTCTTCTAAGGCGCCGCTAGGGGTCCCGGCCAGAATATATACTATGGGGGACATTTATGAAGTCCGTCGTTTTTTACACCGGGCTTACAAATGTCCCCGCAGCTCCGAAGCTCAGAGGATTTATGTAAAGGCGCACTGCCTCTACATACATCCCAAGCGGATGGAGCCTCTCCGTGCAAAAATTTTGAAACCTACTCCAGCTCAGAGCTAGCGTAGGTTTCAGTATCATTTTTCCACCTGAAAAATTATAAATGCGGCGCACGCAGAGGCCGCGCCCCCTCTGTGTGCTGCCACACACCC
The DNA here is from genome assembly GCF_027789765.1 of Dendropsophus ebraccatus. Classification (NCBI taxonomy): domain Eukaryota; kingdom Metazoa; phylum Chordata; class Amphibia; order Anura; family Hylidae; genus Dendropsophus; species Dendropsophus ebraccatus. The sequence goes on along the minus strand of NC_091462.1, from coordinate 9,153,244 downwards.
CGTAACGCCCCCTCTCCGCCCCTCTGGTAAAGGTGGCGCAGATGGGAACGATGCAAAAAAAAAATATTCGCAAAAATACCATTTGCTAATACTTTTACACCAATCAGCCCCATTTGCGCCTAAAAGAGGCATTTTCGCCTTTTCATAAATGTCCCCCCATGTGTATACACTCTGGCCGGGATTCCATAGGCGACAACGGCACGTATATTTTCATATAAATCACGTAGTTATACGAAAATGTACGTTGTGTGAACATGGAAAACAGCTTTGATGTGGTAGGGACACAAAAATCTCAATAACATGATTTACATCCATTACAGGAGTCTCCAAGAAAATCCTAGAGGAAGCTGGGAAGGCTGTTGAGGATGAATGTGCACAGCTTGGTGAGAAGTTTCCCTGATAAGTATTCGTAACCTCTCACTACTATCCTATGCAGGGCCGATTCTGGGGTTTCTACCGCCTGAGGCAAACCTCAGGCGGCCGCCCCGAGTGATGGCCGGCATCCCCCCTGCAACCCCCATCCCCCCCCCCCCCCCGCAGCCAGCCGTTCACCTGTCCCACGCCGCAGCCGGCCCGCGCTCTCCGCTGTCTCCACATCCCGTCAGGTCACGGACCTCCAGGCTGTGGTGAGTGGGGTGATCGGGTCACGCAGGGCGGCCCCGTGCGACCCGATCACCCCAGCGCGTCCCCCACCGACCCCGGGCACTCAGCACAGCCTGGAGGTCCGTGACAGCTGCAGGGTGACATCGTGGGACCTGACGGGATGTGGAGAGCGCAGGCGACGGGACAGGTGAGCGGCCGCTGTCATTTTTGTTAAGTGATACTTAACAAAAATGACAGCAGGGGGGACATAATGCCGCCCCCTGCCGGACCGCAAAATCTGCCGCCTGAGGCGGAACGCTCATTCCGCCTCATGGCAGAAGCGGGCCTGATCCTATGCAAAGGGAGTATGGGAAGTAATAGCTATTGTAATCGGTTGATAGTATCAAGACTACTTGAGGATGCAACAGGCTGCTGAGGGTAAAGCAGTCTGGGGTATTATATCTACTATATAGATTTGTAATTTACTTCTATTTAAAAATCTGAAGTCTTCCCATACATATCAGCTGCTGTATGTCCGGCAGGAAGTGATGTATTCTCTCCAGTCTGACACAGTGCTCTCTGCTGCCACTTCTGTCCATGTCAGGAACTGTCCAGAGCAGCAGCAAATCCCTATAGAAAACCTCTCCTGCTCTGGACAGTTCCTGACATGGACAGAGGTGGCAGCAGAGAGCACTGTGTCAGGCTGAAAAAAAACAACACTTCCTGCAGGACATATAGCAGATGATAAGTATGGGAAGACTTAAGATTTTTAAATAGAAGTAAATTACAAATCTATATAACTTTCTTTCAGTTAATTTGAAAGAAAAAGAATTTCACTGGATAACTCCTGTAAAAGTGTGGTGTCCCACCACGAGTGTTTCTAGTCTAGACACCTGTTGCAAATGTCTTGTACTCTTAAGTATAGTGGTGATAAAGTTGTGTATAAGTTGTCACTGTATGAGTTGTCACTGTGTATAGCATTGTATATGTTGCACAGCTGTAGTCACTATAGGGTTAGTGTTGTGTTATGTGATTCTGTGAACCTATGAGAGATGCTCTTTCTGTTCTACCTATCGCTGTCCTCTTTTCTTAACACACTGTCTTCTCCACCACTCACAGGGACTTTTGCACACCCTGTAGGAGGTAGTCACATGGGGAGTGGAAGTGAAGCGTCACTTTAGTTCTACTTTCCTTCTGATTCTCCGAGGAGTAGGACACACACAAATCAGGCATCCCCACTGAACTTAGCCAGGGCCTGGCTCTGCCAGGTTCCCTGTCCTGGACAGTCCAGCTGTGACAGCGAACAGACACACACTTATGGAGAACGCAGAGGCTTTATTTTCTAAATTGATCACTATAGACACTATGCAGTGTTAAGTAGCTAAAGAGAACAAGTCAGAGATCACCCCAGCCCATGCCGAGAACCTCCCTAAACAAAGCAGGTATCCTAGACAGAGGAACTGACCCGGATAGAGCAAAGCAGCCGTAACCAAGGCCTACGTACTCTATCTCGCAGCGCAGGTGAAACGCTGAGCAGATCGGTGTATTACTTACATCATTCTGTTCAGCCGTTCTTCTAATATGTAGGAGAGCAGAAATCTTGCCACACCCCTCCCCTTGTCCTCCAGCTGCTGATTGACAGTTGACTGCCTATACACAGCATGGATAGATAACTGCCAATCAGCAGCTGGTGGGCGGAGTTTTATGCTTCTCATGAATATCCAGGACTACTTGGCTCATGCAAATTATGGAGAGGACTACTTATTGTCCATGGTTGTCAGGAGGAGATCTCTGGATCAGCTGCACAGAACGATGTAAGTGATACATCATTCTGTTCAGCTTCTCTGTCGCTAGTTATTGCTACCCTGAGATAAGACGGAATAAACCTGCTGATAGGGTCCCTTTAAATAACGCCAGTGTGTTTCTGTTTTTATTTTGCAGAAGCGACTAAACCAAACCAGAGATTTTTGATCACATCTGGTGGAAAACTTTCTTGCAAAAACATTCTACATATTAATGGATGTCACAATCTGGTAAAGAAAGATGTTATTGATGTATTAACAGAGTGTGATCGACTACAAGCAGCATCTGTCGCCTTCCCAGCCCTAGGCACAGGTAGAGATCTCTGTGCATTACAAGATATGCAGTAACACTATAATACATTGCTATATGTGTAGGGAGCATACCAACATCTCCTAAAGAGAACAAAAGTGGAACAAATACTGTTAATATGAACTTCATAGCACATTTATATAGCCCGTATAAATCAATCTTTATGGCAGTCTACAGATTGCATATGGGATATAATGCCTATTCACAAAACATGCCAAACTACTACCAAAGTCAATCAACAATTCATCTTTATTACATAGTTAAACCATACGAAAAAGCAACAGAGGAATCACCACCGATAAAAAAGAAGTGTCAGGATGATATTACAAGCAGTCCATATGTAAATATGATAATATTAAATGACTGCTACAGTAGAGGGCAGTGAAGCATGTTATGAACCAACAGGACCTAACAACATAAAGTGCTAAGTGCAAACAAATGTAAACTATGGGTTAAAGATGGAACATAGTGCTGCATGCATATTACTGGAACATAGTGCTGCATGCATATTACTGGCACCTAAACAATCATGTATTACCCATAATGGATCCTGACCACAACGTATTCCAGCGAGTGTTTCGGCGTCTACCTTTCTCAAGGAGTGTGACATTAAGACTAGATCGTTCGCATTTATATGCAAAGTCCTGCCCATTCAATCACCACTGACCAATAATGAAGAAATATGAATTGCAAATACCTGATGTATACTTATGGCGCATGCAAATCGGTCCGGAGCTGGCGCTAGTCACATGACGTAATGACGCCGATCCCGACCCGAACTTCACCTGGTGCCAGAGAAATTAATAATTGGCAAAAACAATGTGAAGTGCTGCAGAATTTGTGTGCGCTATACAAATAAAAGCATTATTATTATTATTTAAAAATAAAAGCATTATTATGGTTGGTCAGTACAGAAGAACGAAGACCAGAGGATCCTCGCCATCTGGTGGTAACCATGTATACTGCAGAAGGGAACTCAAACAGGAAAAGTGGAAAAACATATAAAGTGCAGCGTGTTACATACAAAAGATCAGTAATTGTGTAATTGTATACTAAATAGAAATAACTGAAACAGAGCACGATTGGAGAGGACTAGTTACCAGATACAAATGCTAAATCCCTACACTCTCTTTTATATTTATTTTAGGTATTGGAAAACTCTCGGCCGATGCAGTGGCTAGCATTATGTTAGAGGCAGTGGTGGATTATGTTTCTTCTGCATCCATCAAGTCTGTGAAAACAGTGAAAGTAGTGATTTTCGATCCATCCATGCTAAAAGACTTCTCTGCCAGTTTAAACCAGAAAGTACAAAAACCATCTCTTTTTACATGTAAGTATCTGCCTGGTAGTGAATCACTACCACTATGTTGTACTAACAATATTTACAGTATTTTACAATTTACAGGTAGAAATAAATGGAAATTTAGCCCCATATAGCAATTAGACCCCCCTGTGCTACCATTTAGAAGTTAGGTCTGAGGTTATGTTATATTATGAACTATTAGGAGAATTCTATCTTGAAGAAATCCGACTACTACTACCACCATCATCATGCTTTATAATCAGGATATTATGGGGGTTGCAGTTATGAAAATTGTACAATAAGTTTGCATAAATACAACCCCCATCATATGTGGATTATAAGACATGATCATGGCGTCCATAGTTGTATTTCTTAAAGATAGAATTCCCCAACTAGCAAAACTACAACTCCTTGTTAAAATCAGCAGACTAAGACGCTTGGCATTGTCGTTTTGCTAGTTGTGGAATTCCATCTTGAAGGAATACAACTACTACCACCATGATAATGCCTTATAACTGACATGACGGGGGTTGTTGTTATGCAAACTTATTGTACAATTTTAATAACTGCAACCCCATCATATACTGATTATAAGGCATGATGATGGTGGTAGTAGTCCTATTTCTTTTAGTTGGAATTCCACAACTACAACTCCTATTATGAACTAGTTTACAGTATATAGCATACTAATCATATACAGAACAGAGGTTTCATCTGGCCACTAGGTCACCACGTGATGGGTTTTAAAGCACTTTAAATGACGTTGTCACTTTTGACATCAGCATTTAAATGGTTAATTAGCCTGGTGCTGCGGTCCCCAGCTGCTGATAGCAGCGCAGTTTAAATCGTGGTGACGGTGTGACCCCTCTCTGAACCCACCTAGCACCGCCATGATGTACAGGTACATCATGGGGCTAGACAACGAATTGTCAACAATAGAAAGAAAAGAGCTTTATACCAGGAGAAGGAGACAAGTTTGAAAAATTAATGTATTTGCTAAAATATTTAACTTGAGGGGCCTTACAAGTTTAATTGTATTAGTAAGATGGAAATAATCCTTTAAACCCCCCTAGTACATAGCATACTCCATGTAGGCATCCCCCTGTAAGTAGTCCCTCCAGTAGGTAGTATCAGCCATGTGGGCATTCCCTCTCTGAAATATATATACATTGGTGCCTTGGATTACAAGCCTAATTTGTTCCGGGACCATGCTTGTAATCCAAATCCACTCAAATCAAAGCAAATTTTCCCATAAGAAATCATTGTAATGCAGACAATTGGTTCCTCGCCCCAAAAATATGTGATATTATAAGTTACTGCACAGTAATGGAGAGGATGGGAAACACAAGGGCGGACAGAGACTGCAGGGAGCATGAAGGAGTGAGCAGGGCAGATGTGGGCACATACATGCAGCACTCTCTGTCCGGGGAGAGAGGGGTTACAGCTATGGAGAGATTACCTCCACAGTCCAGTCCCCTGATGCAAGCCCCAATCTGAAGTGGATCTGCCATGATTTGGAAAGTGAGTTAGACTTCCTGGGTCAGAGTACAGGGCTGTAGACCCCGCTATGTAGACCATGCCCCTCCTCCACTCCTCCTCCGACCCAGTACAGGGAGCTCTTACACCAAAGCAATGCACTTAAACCAAGTCACAATTTTGAAAAACTGTGAGCTCTTAAACCAAGTTACTCTTAAACCAAGGTTCCACTGTATAATTAAAAAAAAAAACACCATACTCACCTGGCCCCCATGCAGTCCACCAGCATCTCCTCTTCCTGATGTCACTTGAGCGCCGATGCAGAGAGCAGGCTTTTGTGACCACAGGCATGATGCTACAAGTCTCTACAAAAATGGTTGGCAGGGCAAGGAGCCAATGGCAGAGAGCGGAGGGCCCCGTCACTTGGCTGGGTTCACAGGCTGAAGCTCCGACCACGGCAGTCGATCACTGCCAGCAGAAGTGAATACAGCACATCACTAGAACAAGTTCCATGCAAACTCTAAGCAAGCAGGATTTCAGCTCTGAAGCTGCAGAACTTCACCCTCAGTATACATTTTCAGTTCATAAAACAAACTATCAGGTAAAAATCCCCCTCGAAGCATAAGGCTAGGGCACGTGTGTACTACTGCATTATGTATTTTTGTACATTTACTTTGTGGCAGGGTTTTTGCATAAAATCGGCTTGACAGGCAACAAGACAGAAGATGAAGAGAAGGAAGAAACCAAAGCTTTTGAGTTACGAGAGAACATTGAACCTGTGATTTACCACCTCTGTGCGGAGACCAAGAAAGCTGTGACAGACACATCATCCTGGCTTAGGCAACTTATACTAAAGGAACAACATGAAAACGTCATCACCGATGATTGGATCCTGGAGCTTGGTGAGAAGGAGCGGAAGAGCATTGCTGAACTTCAGAAGACCCTTCAGGTTACCGTTAACATTGATTTGCCAAGTACCACCATCAAAGTCTCAGGATTAACCAAAGATGTCCTGAATCTGACAAATCAAATCCAAAACATGATCAAGAATGTGCGGGAAAAAAAGGCCAAAGAGCGGGAGGCAGAGCTCTGTAGTAACCTGGTGCAATGGAAATATATTGACGGCAACAAATTTATTCCATTTGATCAAATGACAAACTTGGAGCTGGAAAATGCCAAAAACACAGAAATGCTAAGTCTAAATATTATTGTGTCTGGTGTAACCTACACAGTAGTGATAGAGACAAAATCTATGCGAGATCCGAAAGGAAAAGAATTCAAAATTGAGAGATTTCCTAAACATGGTAAATATAAAACATTTTTCATACTAAGTCCATAGGAGTATCACTAATGACAAAGATGAAAAAAAAAACAGCAAATACAACAAGAAGATGCCTTTTATAAATACATTTACTTATATTTTCTGTGTCCCCCATACAGTTGTAAGGTCCCCATGTGTCTCCCATATAGTTGTTAGGTCCTCTCTGTGTCCCCATGTAGCAGTTAGGTCCCCTTGTGCCCCTGGGCTTATAGTAGTTAGACCCCTGGTTCCCCAGTAGGTAGTATCCCCTTTGTAGCTATGCCCCTTGTAGGCCTCTCTGGTAGTAATCCCCCTCCCCAAGAAGGTAGCATTTCACATGTAGGCATCTCCCTGTAGGTAGTAGCTAAAAAGCGAGAGGCATTCAACATATGCAAGCATTGAAAACTGGTTTAGGAAGGGAGCAAAACTGAACTCTGAGTGATTTTCATTCACACAAACAACAGACATATGAATTTGATCACTTATGAACTTGTACAACAGATTGTGCTGATATGGTTCTCTGCTGGACAGTATAGCTCTGCTGTGCAGCTCCCTGATGCTACCAGCCGTGTCTGCGTTGGTAGCATTACAGCGGGGGAAAAGTAGTTTTATTCCGTCGTGAACGGGAGACACCCGTGAGTAGTTATGGAGTCAATCTCTGCCTGTCAATCATTCCTGCAAAGCACGCTGACAGGCAGAGAGCCGTGACTAGTCACGGGTGACTCCCCACCCAGATGACTAGTTGACACCCCTCTCCTGTTCTTGTGGGGCAGAATAAAACTACTTTTTCCCTGCTGTAATGCTACCGCCCCATACACGGCTGGTAGCTTTGGGGAGCTGCACAACAGAGCTATATTGTGCAGCAGGGAACTATATCAGCACAATCTGCTGATTGGTTCTCTTTAAAGTTGTACCAAAAGGACTAGTGCAGAACATAAAGGACATTCACACGTAGTATTATATATCTTAAAGACAAGCAGGTCTGAGCAGTGAGCAGACAGTACATAATCATAAATCTCCTTTTATTGAACAGAAAATACTCTTGATCTACCCACATATTGGAATTCAATGGATAAGACTCAATTAAAAGTGGTATCCGTAGATGCCAGATCCCAGGAATATAGTGAAGTTCATGCCCAGTTTGCAAAGACCTGCCAGATGAAAGTTATTAAGGTAATTTCTAGCAGCTGTAAGTAAGTGAACCCTTTGGAAACACCCAGATCTCTGCACCAATTACTATTAATTATTGTCTGATTGTTATTAAGTCAAAATTATAGACTAGTGGTGCGTTTACACAGACAGATTTATCTGACAGATCTTTGAAGCCAAAACCAGGAACAGACTATAAACAGGGATCAGGTCATAAAGGAAAGACTGGGATCAGTCCTCTTTACAAATCCATTCCTGGCTTTGGCTTCCAAAATCTGTCAGATAAATCTTTCTGTGTAAACGCACCCTAAAATAGTGTAACTTAACACAGGAAATAGTTTTGCATCCATGTCTTATTGAGCACATTAAGTAAACTTCCACAGTGCAGGGAGGAAAAGTAAGTTGACCTTTAAATATAATAACCTGTAGATCCTTAATTACCAGCAATCACCTCCACCAAATGTTTCTTCAAAACTAATTTGTGAATTTCTTCCAAACTTGTTTTGTGAATTTATTCTATAAAGTTCCCCTTCGGTCTCCTCTGTCCATGGTTCATTTTTCCAGAAGCACAATGCAACATGTCTTTAGCTGCCTATTTGTCTGGGGGAGTTGTTATGCAACTATCTATTTTGTCTCAGGGTCTTAACCCATAGCTGCACCAGGACCGTACTGAACGTCCTGGTACTGATAGGGTAGTTCAGAGGGGGGTCGTGCGGTGACCCCGCTCTGAACTGCCGCGATTACCGGTGCTATATGCAGCCTGGGACCGCGGCTATTAGCGTGCACGGTCCGATCGCCGTGCCCGCTAATTAAGTATTCAGATACAGCTGTCAAAGTTGACAGCTGCATCTAAGTCAGGGGTCTCAAACTTGCGGCCCGCGGGCCAACTGCGGCCCTCGGGACACTAGTTTGCGGCCCCCACCTCAATGGTAACTTTACTGTAAGTGCGGCCCTGTGTCACTGACACTGTGCTCTCTGTGCTCTATGTCAGTGTTTCTCAACCTGCGGTACGCGTACCCCAGGGGGTACGCGCCGCAGGTTGGGGGGTACACGGCCGGAGGGGGGAAAAATAAATATATAAAGCTTTGGTGCCTGGACATTGCTATCATTCAGCAATGTCCCGGCACCCGTCACCGCTGCAGCTCTCTCCTTCTTTCCCCCAGCAGCAGCTCAGCAGCGTTCTGTGGGGGACAGGGCTTGGAGATGCTGCCGGGGGAAAGATGGAGAGAGTCAGGCTAATCACAGGGGAAGCAGGGTACAGCAGCGTCTGCTGCTCGCTGTCCCCCTGCGGCTGCCGGATCCGGGAGCGGCGGCATCAAGATAGTGATCGGGGCAGAGAGGAGATGATGGGAGTGGATTTAGCATCAGGGGTACAATCGGCGCCGGAGGGTCCTATTCCGACCTCAGAGGTGTCTGGCCAGCTGCCAGAGAACCGGGCCGGCGAGGAGTCGTGGTGCGCCGGGCTCCCCACGCCTCGGGCTGTGACGGGAGTGGAATGTGTACCAGAAGATGGTGCAGCCCCGGCGTCCATGGCCGCCGCTGCTTCTACCTGGTGGCCCTGGACGCCGGGCATGCCCCATGTTTCGGTCCATATTCCACACACACCACACCACGACTCCTCGCCGACTCGGTTCTCTGGCAGCTGGCCAGACACCTCTGAGGTCCGAATAGGACCCTCCGGCACCGATTGTACCCCTGATGCTAAATCCACTCCCATCATCCCCTCACCTCCTGTGTAACCCTAATCATCACCTCCTGTGTCACCCCCATCATAACCTCCTGTGTCACCCCCATCATCCCCTCACCTCCTGTGTCACCCCCATCATCACCTCCTGTGTCACCCCCATCATCACCTCATGTGTCACCCCCATCATCACCTCCTGTGTCACCCCCATCATCACCTCATGTGTCACCCCCATCATCCCCTCACCTCCTGTGTCACCACCATCATCACCTCATGTGTCACCCCCATCATCCCCTCACCTCATGTGTCACCCCCATCATCACCTCCTGTGTCACCCCCATCATCACCTCATGTGTCACCCCATCATCCCCTCACCTCATGTGTCACCCCATCATCCCCTCACCTCATGTGTCACCCCCATCATCACCTCCTGTGTCACCCCCATCATCACCTCACCTCATGTGTCACCCCCATCATCCCCCCACCTCCTGTGTCACCCCATCATCATCTCCTGTCACCCCCCATCATCACCTCCTGTGTCACCCCCATTATCCCCTCACCTCCTGTGTCACCCCCATCATCACCTCACCTCCTGTGTCACCCCCATCATCCCCTCACCTCCTGTGTCACCCCCATCATCCCCTCACCTCCTGTGTCACCCTCATCCTCACCTCCTGTGTCACCCCCATTATCCCCTCACCTCCTGTGTCACCCCCATCATCACCTCATGTGTCACCCCCATCATCACCTCATGTGTCAACCCCATCATCACCTCATGTGTCAACCCCATCATCACCTCCTGTGTCACCCCCATCATCACCTCATGTGTCACCCCCATCATCCCCTCACCTCCTGTGTCACCACCATCATCACCTCATGTGTCACCCCCATCATCCCCTCACCTCATGTGTCACCCCCATCATCACCTCCTGTGTCACCCCATCATCCCCTCACCTCCTGTGTCACCACCATCATCACCTCATGTGTCACCCCCATCATCCCCTCACCTCATGTGTCACCCCCATCATCACCTCCTGTGTCACCCCCATCATCACCTCACCTCATGTGTCACCCCCATCATCCCCCCACCTCCTGTGTCACCCCCATCATCACCTCCTGTGTCACCCCATCATCATCTCCTGTCACCCCCCATCATCACCTCCTGTGTCACCCCCATTATCCCCTCACCTCCTGTGTCACCCCCATCATCACCTCACCTCCTGTGTCACCCCCATCATCCCCTCACCTCCTGTGTCACCCCCATCATCCCCTCACCTCCTGTGTCACCCTCATCCTCACCTCCTGTGTCACCCCCATTATCCCCTCACCTCCTGTGTCACCCCCATCATCACCTCATGTGTCACCCCCATCATCACCTCATGTGTCAACCCCATCATCACCTCATGTGTCACCCCCATCATCACCTCCTGTGTCACCCCCATCATCACCTCCTGTGTCACCCCCATCATCACCTCCTGTGTCACCCCCATCATCACCTCCTCTGTCACCCCCATCATCCCCTCACCTCCTGTGTATCTTGTGGAAACCCTGATGCGGCCCAGCCTCACCCAGACTCTACCTCCAGTGGCCCCCGGGTAAATTGAGTTTGAGACCCCTGATCTAAGTACTTGCTGTAGCCCTTCCCTGGTGGTCTAGTGGGTGGATTGCCCCCTTCCCCCTGGTAACGTGATTGCGGAGGGACGATCCCTGTATCCTCACCCAGCCGGGGTCTGCGCCGTCATGGCGCTGATCCCAGCTCGGCACTCTATTGCTTTCGGCTGCAGCAGCTGAAAGCAATAGAGCACAGATCTCATGGATCTATGCAGTATATGTATACTGCATAGATCTCTATGAGAGATCAGTGTAGTTATACTAGAAGTCCCCCAGGGAGAATAACCCTAACCCCAGGGGGAATAACCCTAACCCCAAAGGGAATAACCCTAACCCCAGGGGGACTTCTAGTATTTGTGTAAAAAATATATATATATTTTTTTATTAATACTAAATCCCCTCCCCTAATAAAAGTCAGAATCACCCCCCTTTCCCCATTTTATTAATATAAATAAATAAATAAACATATTTGGTATCGCTGCGTGCGTAATCGCCTGAACTATTAAATTATCACATTCCCGATATCGCACGCTAAACAGTGTGAGCGTAAAAAAATTCAAAAGTGCAAAATTGCATCAAATCTCGAAAAATTGTAATAAAAAGCGATCAAATATAGGAACAGTACCAGACCCCACAGGAGTATAAACAGCAGCACTGCAGTCCTAAGGTAAATAGCGGCTGGCGCATATCAGTAGGTTCACTGGCCGCTTTAAAAGGTTTTAATTTTTTAAAAGCCATCAAATAAAATAAAAGTTATACAAGTTACATATCGTTGTAATCGTAACAACTTAAGAAACATTTATGACAGTCAGTTTTACCCTAGGGCGAACGGCATAAAAACAACCCCCCCCCCCCCCAAAATAAAAAAATTGCGCGTTTTGTTTTTTTTCAATTTCACCACACATAGAATTTTTTTCTGGTTTCACAGCATATTTTAGGCAAAAATTACATCTGCCATTGCAAAGTACAATTAGTGGCGCAAAAAATAAGGGCTCATCTGGAAAAATGCACGCGCTTTGGCCTTATATACACAAGGAGGAAAAAAAGAAATCGCAAAAATGAAAACTGGCTGTGTCCCCTAAGGGTTAATGTCCGCTTGCTGTTTCTGCTAGACAAAGTCAGTCCAAGGTTTACATAAAATATCTGCATGAACAGTGAGGTTTACTAGGGGTCCTATTACACGGAACGATTTTTAACGATTACAGACTAACGATAAATGATCGCAAACGAGATTGTTTATTGTTAACCTGAAATCGTTCACCATATTACACAGAACGATAATCGTTAGTTACAATCGTTACTACAATCGTTATTGTGATCGTTATTATGACCATTTACTCCTTCTGATCCCATCAAAACAATGAACAATGTGCAATTACACTAAACAATTAGTGAAAAAATGCGGAACTTGAGCGAACAAATGTGGAATTACAGCGAACGATTAGCGATAATTTTAGGTTCAGATCTAAATCAACGATTAACAACATATGAACGATTTTTTGATCGTTGCCTGCAATTACACAGAACAATTATCGTTTACATTTGAACGTTTTAACGATTTTTCGCACGATAATCAACCCCTTTTAATAGTACCCTTAGTGTTCAGGCATAGATCTAGGAAAATCTAAGGAACAACTACAGATACCGCTCCTGTGACTTGGAGTTCCATACCTGGTCAGTATTGTAACCACGTTTCCTCTGAAATGCTAAAGTGTTTCAGAGTCAATAATACACAAGGAAGCCTGTCGGTGATTTAAGCTGCCTGTGGTTTGGGCAGTATCAATAAAATGACAGGATCCCTTTAAAGATTATTGTCCTTACCCCCAAAAACTGTATTATTGATGATAAATATAGCAAACATTTCATGCCCAAAATTCATGCCCCTTTCTTTCTTCACAGATTGAAAGGATCCAAAACGTACATCTGTATCAAAATTATCAGATCAAAAAGCAAAGTATCAACACCAAGAACGGCACAACAGATAATGAAAAGCAACTTTTCCATGGAACAGATGTAAACACGGTTCAAAGTGTAAACAGCAATGGATTCAACAGGAGTTACTCTGGGTTAAACGGTGAGATGTAAGACCTCCCATCCCAACAGCTAGTGGACCAGCAATTCACGGAGGCTGCGGAGCGTGCAGCTCCGACATGAACTCCCAGCTCTCCAGGCATCATGTATCAATATGAAGCCAGGAGAGCTGTAAGTGTTCGAATCTTCGCAGGAATGTACTGATACAGCTACGTGACTGTACTGGTACAGTCACGTAGCTGTATCAGTACATTCCTGCGAAGATGTAAACACTTATAGCTCTCCTGGCTTCATATTGATACATGACGCCAGGAGAGCTGCGAGTCCATGTCGCAGCTGCACACTCCATAACCTCTGTGGATTATGTAGCATGGGAATAAGCCCTAAGGCCATGTTCACACAACGTATCTTTTGCATAAATCACAGTCGTTGTTGCAATTTGTGAAATTTTGTAGATGGCCGCCATTTAACGGCAAATAAATGCTGTTATTTGCCCTTAAATGGCAGCCATCCACTAAATATCAACAGTGTGTGAACATAGCCTTTCTGTATTTTCAGTCCCCTCCTGGGACTGACCAAAATACTGAGCAAAAATACTGTGTGGACATAGCCTTAGGCCCTATTCATACATCCTGTTTCTGTCCGCAATTGCGGATCCGCAATTACAGACAGAAAAATAAAACCGATGTATTTCAATGGACCCATACACACATCCGTGTTGTGTACTGGGCTGCAATCCGTTATGCAAAAAAAAAAAGGACAGGTCCTAGTACGGACAGAAATTCCTCAACTGATACACCCAATACAACTCTATGGGGTCCGTATTTACGGATGCAATACGGATAGAAATTTGCGGATTGCTAACGGACTCAAAATTGCGGATTGGAAAATATACTGACGTGTGAATAGGCTCTTAAAGAGGATGTACCACCAGGTACATCCTCTTTAACCTGAAGCCACGAATCGAACGGCGCTGGCACGGGGAAGCCGGTGCCGCGGTCCGTTTTCCGGACTGAGGCCCGGTTCCGATGCACAGCGCTGTTCTATGCACCGGAATCAGCCGGTGCTCAAGCACTGGAGGTAGGCCGGCCCGCCCCCAGTGGGAGGGAATTCCCTCCCCTGTATGACGCGGCTCCATTCATTCTAATGGAGCCGCGTCATACAGGGGAGGGAATTCTCTCCCACTGGGGGCGGGCCGGCCTACCTCCAGTGCTTGAGCACCGGCCGGTTCTGGTGCATAGAACGGCACCGTGCACAGGAACCGGGCCGTTCGATCCGTGGCTTCAGGTTAAACAGGATGTACCTGGTGGTACATCCTTTTTAAAGGAGAACTCCAGGCAAAATGTATTTTTTAATATGTTATTATATAAGGAAACTTAGACAAATTTCTAATGTACACTTATTATGGGAAATGCACATATACTGCTATTTACCTAAATTTAGTAGATCAGACAGGCTTCATTTTCTCTAGAACTCCCCCAAAAAACGTAATGTCGCGACTCGGGTGTATGTACCTGCAGGGTCCACAGTATGCAATATGTATAAGTTAAGAATTAGAAGTCTATGTAGAAGTCCCATGCAGCAGGGTGAGCACTCCTTGTCTGCCGCTTACCCGCTGTGGAGGGTAAGATTACATTATTAGTATCAGTGGCACAGGTGGGCAGAGATGTAAGGGAAGCGGATGTCAGTGGCAGACTCTGCTGTCTTTCCAAGGAATTGACAGGTCAATTCTTTTTTTGGGTTGACGGCAGGATCTGCCTGAATATAATGGAGACTATGGAATGGGCTGATCTTCAGGCAGGAGCGCAGTGTGCAAGGGCCCTTAAAAGGAACCTGTCAGCCCTGACAGTGGGCCAGAACCCACCCTAGGAACTGCTAGTAGAGGGTCCACTGCTGTATCCCAGGATATGGTGGTTTCAGGCCCACTGTCAGCGCTGACAGGTTCCCTTTTTTTCTCATAAGCACACCCCAAAGTAAGGGAAGCCCTTGATGTCAGGATACACAACTGGCATCACAGCTCATACTAAAAGATCCCAATGAAGGGAACGCTGCTGATTTATATTTTCCTATACATTGCAATAAGTAAAAAAAACTGACATGATGACTTTTCTGTTCTATTCCAGTAGGTGCAGTTCTTGGAAATGGGACATATTTTGCAGTCGATGCAAATTACTCGGCTGTTGATAGTTACTCTAAACCAGATACAAATGGCCATAAATACATGTACCTGGCCCGAGTTCTCACTGGAATCTTCTGTGTTGGAAAAAAGGGAATGATTGCTCCCCCACCCAAAAACTCATCTGACTCCACTGACTGCTACAACAGCCTTACCGATGACCTGGCTAATCCAAAGATCTTTGTCATATTTAATGATGTCCAGGCCTATCCCGAGTATCTCATCACCTTCTCAAAGTAATTTTCTCCAGTGGGCTGAAGAAGACAGCGGACAATGAACCACATGAAATCTTGAAATTCACAACCATAGATTTCACTAATGCTTAGTAATGTAAGACTATGATTTATATGATTTAATAGTGAGTTCTGATCACACCATACACAGTAGTGAAGTCTACCCAGGTCTAACCAGCCATAAAGTCATTTATTGCCAAGAACAACCCTCCTGAACAGATCCAGCATGCTTTCCTAGCCCCCAGCTGCAATGATGTTTAGCACTGCTTACATAACCATATTCCCCTGTTGACTATACCATTCATGGAGGCTATAACCCACTGTTGTAATTTGTGGCATGGACCAGTAAAGAATTCTTAAGACCTTACATTCGGAACAAGGTGGAGAAATTATGATTTTTTTTTTACCTCCTAAAGCATGTTCAATATAGGGGTTGTCCAGAGAAATAAATCTGTTTTCAAGTCAGCTATTGTCAGAAAGTTATACAGATCTGTAACAAACATTCCAGTACTTATCAGCTGCTGTATGTCCTGCTGTAAGTGGACATTATGTCTAATAGACTAAAGCTTAGAAAAGAGCACACCAAGTATACTGCAAGTCATCCCAAGAAATCTTCCTATTTAATCATATATAGAGGTTGGATCCGTTGGTCAGGGTCAGGAGTAACCAGAATCCTATATATGTCCTATATGAGGCCCTTAGCGGAGGTACCTGCTTGACATAGTCTCTTAAACACTACTGTAACTGAGACCGCGAGGGACATGAAAAGAGATTGGATAAAAGAGCTGATTTGGTTATGCCTTCTATTGGGAAATGGCTTATAAAATTACCCATAGAGCCTATGTATCTCCTCATAGGGGATTCCTTATTGGAAACACAACAGACCACTCCTGCCTGAAGTGCAAGGCCCCACACGCTGACCTCTTTCATTGTTTATGGGCATGCCCGTCTATACAGGCTTTTTGGAAGGTGGTTGTCACCACCCGTCTTGGACTTCCCTGCTCCCTCACCCCCCTTTGGTGTATATTCGGCATTCCTACAGAAGAACCCCTAATTCGTTTAGCCACCGACAAACAATTGCTATTTTATGTCTCTGCTGC
Source organism: Dendropsophus ebraccatus (assembly GCF_027789765.1). NCBI lineage: Eukaryota > Metazoa > Chordata > Amphibia > Anura > Hylidae > Dendropsophus > Dendropsophus ebraccatus. The sequence continues at coordinate 9,136,487 of NC_091462.1, read as the reverse complement.
AGCAAGGAAGTCCATTCTCCATTGCTGGATAGAACCCTATCCACCGACAAGAAGGCTCCTTCTTGAGAAACTAGTTCATCTCTTCCGTATGGACCGGGTACAGGCCTCTTTACTCAAAGAAAAGAAGGTCCAACATTTTTACCTCACATGGTCTAAGTTCCTCCCTCTCATCCCACTGCATGTAAGAGACAGACTGAAGCAATGCCTCTGCAATACAACATGGTATTTAGAACAGAATATTAGTGGTAGAGACCCGTTTGATTTTCATTGACATCAAGTCTCACTGCTGACCTCATCTCCTTCCCTGAGATGCTGCCCCTCCTCCTTTCCTCCCGGTGCCCAGAGACCCCCCCCCCCCCCCCCCCCCCCGCGCTCCCTAAGTTGTCATGTTAAATGATCCTTCATAATATGCTTTATCCTTATGAGAAAAAAAAGTAATGTGCTATCATATTTTTGTTTTGTTATTTGTTGACAATATGCTCATTGGATCGTACTCCTATATTACTTTGACCTTCCCCTTTCCTTTCTGTACCCCTCCCCCCTTCCCTTTTGATGCTGTTGAAAAATTTCAATAAAAATAAGGATTAAAAAAAAAAAAAAGAGCTGATTTGGAGATATTGGTAGTAGGTGCATTGTGGGAGATCAGATTTGTTATGTAACTCCATAAAAGACCAGAGCTGCCTAGGTAAAAGAATTAACCATATGAGCAAAGCAAAAGAGCAAAGAGCAAAGCAAATGAGGTAACCAGATGTGAACTATACTGCGTGTCAGACTGTCAGGTGAAAAAGAAAGGATGGGGATGATTCAGAAGCGACGGGAAACCTCTTGGAGCATAGATGCCAAATGTTTTTACTGAACGTGATAGGACCTAAGAGGGTAGTAGGAGAGGTTGTATGTGGCGTTAACAGAGGGAAGAATTTGGGTAAACTGGGGCAAACCATAGTTTTTAAATTTCCATCCATTTTTTGTAGACAGGCAAAGCCGACCAAGCTGAAATCCTTCTCAGATGGGTAGTCCAGTAATATTTAAAGGGGTAGTGCGGCGTTTAAAATTTATTCACTAAATAACACACATTACAAAGTTATACAACTTTGTAATGTGTGTTATTTAAGTGAATGGCCCCCTTCCCCGTGTTCCCCCGACCCCGGAAGTGTGGTGCATTATACTTACCGACCCCGGCCGCCATCTTGGGTCGACAACGTCAACTTCGGGAGGCCGGCCAAACCGCTCCAGCGGACCCTCATGCCGGCCCCCCTCTGCCGCGTCATCAGCTGCTCAGCCGCGATTGGCTAAGCATAATTGTGCTCAGCCAATCGTGGCTAAGCAGCTGATGACGTGGCAGAGGAGGGAAAACTTGAGCGGTTCGGACGGCCTACTGAAGATGACGTTGTCGACCCAAGATGGCAGCCGAGGTCGACAGCAATGGAGTAAGTATAATGCACCACACTTCCGGGGTGGGAAAACATGGGGAAGGGGGCCGTTCACTTACATAACATACATTACAAAGTTGTATAACTTTGTAATGTGTGTTATTTAGCGAATAAATGTTAAACGCCGCACTATCCCTTTAAGGAAATCAAGGAGTGCAAGGCCCCCACAATCCTTAGGGGATGTGAGAACCTGTTGCTACTCTGTGGCCAGTCCACACACAATGCAAAACAGAAGCCTGGATGGCATGCAGACTTTAGAAATTTTTACACTTACTTGATCACTTTTTTATTACATGATACATTTTTGGCATAAATATTGGTGTGTACATACATCTGCCATGAGTTGGCGCAAAGAAAAGTGTCTAAGGGCTAATGCACATGTCTGCAAAAACCGTCCATTCATGGATGGTGTACTGCGGAGTGGACCTGGGAGCTCCCAGCATCACGATTAATTATGATGTCAGGATGTGTTTATTGTGTGAAAAGAAGTTTTAATAAAAAAGATCTGATTAAAAAAAAATTATGATGTCAGGAGCTCTAAATTGTTTGAAAGTTCGCTCTAGTATACTGACAAGGCTACATCAGGTGCTGTATGTACAAAGATATTCTCCACTATTATTTCTTATACCTCATTAAAGGAGAAGTCCAGCAATGTAAAAAAAATTCAAAGAGCAATAATCATTATTCCCCTCCCTGTGCCTTCTCAGCAGTGGTTTGAAGCTGTGAGACCCCCGCCGGTCTCCAGGAATTCACTTACAGTTGATGTCACAACGTGGTCGACTGGGGCCGGACACCGCTTCAGTCACTGATTGGCTGAGCGGGAAATCCATCAGCCAGTTTGGGCATTTTCCCCTGTGTCGTAACATAATCATAACAGCGCATTTATTATGTTCTCCTCTGCTGACAATTTTTGACAGACTTCTCCTTTAAAACAGAAGTTAGAGGAGTTCTCAGATCAAAACATAATTGTACCCTATAAAGAGCATAGGGGACAAGTAAGAGATCATGGGGAGTCTGACCTCCGTACCCCATGGTGATCTTTCGATCAGCCCTGAGCTCCTTTGTGGTTCTATTCTTTCTCTATGGAGCTGCCCGAAAGAGCCGAGTACAGCACCTGTCTCTTGCTGGCGGCTCCATAGAGAATGAATGGAGCCCCTGGAGAGAGATGAGTACAGCACTCTGCTCTTTCTGGTGGCTCCAATGAGAATAAATAGAGCCACAGGTCACATGTTGACCCGTTATTATATTCAAAACAAATGAGCTATGGGGTATGGAGGTCAAACCCACCACAATAGCTTTCTTGTCCCCTATCCTGTGGATAGGGGACAAGAAAGTTTTAATTCGAGAACCCCTTTAAAGGGGTTGTCCGGCGAAAAAAAATTATTCACAGAATAACACACATTACAAAGTTATACAACTTTGTAATGTATGTTATGTCTGTGAATGGCCCCCTTCCCCGTGTCCCACCACCCCCACCCGTGTACCCGGAAGTGTGGTGCGCTATACATTACCTGTCGCGTGCCGACCACGGTCTCCGATCGTCAGCAGTGACGTCTTCTTCGGGAGCTTGGCGGATCTTCCCGAGTGCCGGCCGCCCTCTGCAGCGTCATCCGAAGCTCAGCCGCGATTGGCTGAGCATAACTGTGCTCAGCCAATCGCGGCTGAGCAGCTGATGACGTGGCCGCGTCATCAGCCGCTCAGCCGCGATTGGCTGAGCACAGTTATGCTCAGCCAATCGCGGCTGAGCTTCGGATGACGCTGCAGAGGGCGGCCGGCACTCGGGAAGATCCGCCAAGCTCCCAAAGAAGACGTCACTGCTGACGATCGGAGACCGTGGACGACACGACATGCGGTGAGTATAATGCACCACACTTCCGGGTCTAGCGTGGGTGGGGGGAAACACGGGGAAGGGGGCCATTCACAGACATAACATACATTACAAAGTTGTATAACTTTGTAATGTGTGTTATTCTGTGAATAATTTTTTTTCGCCGGACAACCCCTTTAAGTTGGAAATTTGAGTTTACCTTTTTTTTAATATATACTTTTATTAGCACTTCAACAATACAGTGAAAAACCATGTTAGCGTTGCAGTGCTCATTTTATAATTTTATCGTAGAAATATCATGAGTAAGAATTAAAAAATCAGATTCATATAACCAATTCTAAGCCATTTAGACAATAGTGAAACAGGTGAAACAAACAAAAAGAAAAATTAGGTAAGTACCAGATAACTGACACTAATTAGGGTCCGATTGTTTACTGATTTTGCACTGCGTTGCCCGTATGGTTTTGACTTTGGCTTTTTGACTCTCCTTTGTGTTTATTTATCTGTCTCGTTCTGTGTTACACTTATACCAGAGTAGGCATCGCCTTCGTGGTTGTCCGCAGCTGCCTAGGGCCGTTTGAGGCATGTAGGTAGGGACAGTGGGTGGTTTCAGGCCTAGGGCTCACTGTTGTGTCTTATCCCTACCTCCCTGTCCTAACACTATAGCTATATATATTACACCAGCCAGACCACTGATTTAGAGCAGAGTGGTAGTGGGTAACTGTTTTATACATAGGTCTAGGGATGGTCCGAACCTGGTTCGGTTCGGGTTCGTACGAACCCGAAATCTCGGCAATGATTCCGCTCCGTGGATAGGGTGGATACAGCGGGAGGACCGCTTGGAAAACTGGGATACAGCCACAGCCATAGGCTGTATCCCAGTTTTCCAGGAGGTCCTCCCGCTGTATCCACCCGCTGCACGGAGCGGGCAGACAGCGGGAATCTGATGCCGAGAGTTCAGGTTCATACGACACCGAACCTCGGCAGGTTCGGTCCATCCCTACATAGGTCCAAACACAATAGCTAAGTGAACAAAAAAACAGTTTACAGCAGTAATAAAGACATACAAAAAAGTAAACATGAACAAGATATAGTTTGCTATGAATACAGATAAAACCTGTCCGGGGCGGGGGTCCTCCTTTGAATGCATATCCAACGCACACATGGTTGGAGAGTAGTTTCCCAACATGGCTGCACTTGAGCAGCCATGTTATGGTGCGTTTACACAGACAAGATTTATCTGACATATCTTTGAAGCCAAAGCCAGGAACAGACTATAAACAGGGATCAGGTCATAAAGTAAAGACTGTGATCTATCCTCTTTTCAAATCCATTCCTGGCTTTGGCTTCCAAAATCTGTCAGATAAATCTCTCTGTGTAAATGCACCCTTACACACAAACCATCATGGTTCCAAGGGACCTCCTTTGTTCTTGGTGTACCTGCTATTTAATGGGTACCTGTGATTATAGCTTTCAGAATCTAAATCAACAGGGGATGTGAAATAATCTCATGACATCACTGATCTCTGTACACATTATATAAGAGGTCTAGGTACTGACCTGCCAAGGCTTTGCTTCTGATAGGACAACTAGGAATCTTCATGCCATTCCTTCCTTTCCTGTTTTTGGAAAGTTTAGACAGTCATAAAACCTGTTCCAGAGCAATGGATCAGGACACCTCGATTGCTTAGACCTTGATAGTTTGGGCAGCATTTCGTTACGTATCACTAATCTCCAGATTATAGTGTTTACTTCCAAGTATAACTGGTATTGCTCTAGTTCTACGTTCTTGTCCAAATTCCTTCTCTATTTACGGATTCCTGTCTGTGTTATCCTGATTTTTATCTGGAAGTAATTGTTGTCTGGTTCAGTTTGTACTTTACTCCAGATTGTGTTTTTGTGGTTCTTAGCATAGTTTTTATAGCCCTATTATAGAGACAGGTCTGAGGTTATGAAAAGATTTGGGCAAGTCCTTGTATTTTTCTTTGTTTTGATCTTGTGTTCCATTCCTGGCTGCCATTATTTTTATTAATTTACAACATCATTGAATCCAACATATTTCTACGTTCATCAAATCATGAGTTTATAATCTCCTCATTCTTTTTACCTTTTCATACTGGTAGGTGCTTGTATGTTGCTGCTCTACTATAAAGAGTGTCCGAGTAGTATTAGGACCCAGGAAAAGTGACTGCTATAGGTGAAGTCCAGTTCTGCCTCATAGTGACAAGTGTGCTATGGTAAACCTTTCTATAAAACTATTAAAGAGGTAGTCTAACAATTTTATTCTTATTGGAATATAGAATGATTTGTAATCTGTCCTTTTTCCTTAGTTGTTTCATCCAACTCTTTTTGGCCTCTATGTCCCTGGTCAGCCTCTGTTGCTGCTTTTTAGATTAGTGTTTATTTACATAAAGAACTTCCAGGTCACAGAGGTCAGCAACTAGCAGGTGGGTGTAGTTTCAGTGGGCGGGGCTTAAATGAGCCAGGATTCTGTTGCAAGTTTACCTCAGCAATAAATTGAATGGTGACTGACTTGAGCTGAAGTAGCATCTCTCCTCTCCATATTACACTGCCCAGCCACTGTACAATAATATTGTTTACTTTATTTATATAGCACCAACTTATTCTGCAGATCTGTACAAAGATTGTCAAGGTCAAGGTAATGCTAGTTCATTGAAAAATCCTGGACAACCCCTTTAATATCTCAGAAAGGTCTAGGTGCTGACCCGCCAATGATGTCACTGATCTCTGCAGACCTTATACAAAAGAGGTCTGGGTACTAACCTGCTGTGGCATTTCTGTGACATTACTGATCAGACATTATACATAGGAGGGACCAAGGTGCTGATCTGCTGAGGCGTCTCTCATGATGTCGCTGATCTCTGTATACATTACATAGGAGCGCTGTAGGTTGTGATCTTCCTGGGCCTTCCCCTGATGATGTCACTGATCTCTGTATACATTACATAGGAGCGCTGTAGGTTGTGACCTGCCTGGGCCTTCCCCTGATGATGTCACTGATCTCTGTATACATTACATAGGAGCGCTGTAGGTTGTGACCTGCCTGGGCCTTCCCCTGATGATGTCACTGATCTCTGTATACATTACATAGGAGCGCTGTAGGTTGTGATCTGCCTGGGCCTTCCCCTGATGATGTCGCTGATCTCTGTATACATTACATAGGAGCGCTGTAGGTTGTGACCTGCCCGGGCCTTCCCCTGATGATGTCGCTGATCTCTGTATACATTACATAGGAGCGCTGTAGGTTGTGATCTGCCCGGGCCTTCCCCTGATGATGTCACTGATCTCTGTATACATTACATAGGAGCGCTGTAGGTTGTGACCTGCCCGGGCCTTCCCCTGATGATGTCACTGATCTCTGTATACATTACATAGGAGCGCTGTAGGTTGTGATCTGCCTAGGCCTTCCCCTGATGATGTCGCTGATCTCTGGATACATTACATAGGAGAGCTGTAGGTTGTGACCTGCTCGGGCCTTCCCCTGATGATGTCGCTGATCTCTGTATACATTACATAGGAGCGCTGTAGGTTGTGACCTGCCCGGGCCTTCCCCTGATGATGTCGCTGATCTCTGGATACATTACATAGGAGAGCTGTAGGTTGTGACCTGCTCGGGCCTTCCCCTGATGATGTCGCTGATCTCTGTATACATTACATAGGAGCGCTGTAGGTTGTGACCTGCTCGGGCCTTCCCCTGATGATGTCGCTGATCTTTGTATACATTACATAGGAGCGCTGTAGGTTGTGATCAGCCTGGGCCTTCCCCTGATGATGTCGCTGATCTCTGTATACATTACATAGGAGCGCTGTAGGTTGTGATCAGCCTGGGTCTTCCCCTGATGATGTCACTGATCTCTGTATACATTACATAGGAGCGCTGTAGGTTGTGACCTGCCTGGGCCTTCCCCTGATGATGTCACTGATCTCTGGATACATTACATAGGAGCGCTGTAGGTGGTGATCTGCCTGGGCCTTCCCCTGATCTTTGTATACATTAAATAGGGGCGCTGTAGGTTGTGACCTGCCCAGGCCTTCCCCTGACGATGTCGCTGATCTCTGGATACATTACATAGGAGCGCTGTAGGTTGTGACCAGCCTGGGCCTTCCCCTGATGATGTCACTAATCTCTGTATACATTATATAGGAGTGCTTTAGGTTGTGACCTGCCTGGGCCTTCCCCTGATCTTTGTATACATTACATAGGGGCGCTATATGTTGTGACCTGCCCGAGCCTTCCCCTGATGATGTCACTGATCTCTGTATACATTACATAAGAGCGCTGTAGGTTGTGACCTGCCCGGGCCTTCTCCTGATGATGTCACTTATTTCTGTATACATTACATAGGAGCACTGATTATGTCACTGATCTCTGTATACATTACATAGGAGCGCTGTAGGTTGTGACCTGCCCGGGCCTTCCCCTGATGATGTCGCTGATCTCTGTATACATTACATAGGAGCGCTGTAGGTTGTGACCTGCCCGGGCCTTCCCCTGATGATGTCGCTGATCTCTGTATACATTACATAGGAGCGCTGTAGGTTGTGATCTGCCCGGGCCTTCCCCTGATGATGTCACTGATCTCTGTATACATTACATAGGAGCGCTGTAGGTTGTGATCTGCCCAGGCCTTCCCCTGATGATGTCGCTGATCTCTGTATACATTACATGGACTTCCCCTGAGGACATCACCACAGGACTCCCATGGGGTTCAAGCAGCAGTGGTGTGACAATGGGTCATCATTCAGCACCATCCTAGCTGGCAGGAATAGGAAGGTGACAGACTCCTGTAACTGACTATACTGAGGCTGTGAATGGTCCTGAGGGAGGAGCTGGACTCCTGTCACTGACTACTCCCCGGCTGTGAATGGTTCTGAGGGAGGAGCTAGAGTCCTATCACTGACTATACTGAGGCTGTGAATGGTCCTGGGGGAGGAGCCGGACTCCTGTCACTGACTACACCCCAGCTGTGAAAGGTCCTGAGGGAGGAGCCGGACTCCTGTCACTGACTACACCCGGGCTGTGAATGGTCCTGAGGGAGGAGTCGGACTCCTGTCACTGACTACACCCCGGCTGTGAATGGTCCTGAGGGAGGAGCTAGATTCCTGTCACTAACTACACCCGGGCTGTGAATGGTCCTGAGGGAGGAGCTGGACTCCTGTCACTGACTACACCCGGGCTATGAATGGTCCTGAGGGAGGAGCTGGACTCCTGTCACTGACTACACCCAGGCTATGAATGGTCCTGAGGAACAAGCCGGACTCCTGTCACTGACTACACCCGGGCTGTGAATGGTCCTGAGGGAGGAGCCGGACTCCTGTCACTGACTACACCCGGGCTGTGAATGGTCCTGAGGGAGGAGCCGGACTCCTGTCACTGACTACACCCGGGCTGTGAATGGTCCTGAGGGAGGAGCTGGACTCCTGTCACTGACTACACCCAGGCTATGAATGGTCCTGAGGGAGGAGCTGGACTCCTGTCACTGACTACACCCGGGCTGTGAATGGTCCTGAGGGAGGAGCTGGACTCCTGTCACTGACTACACCCAGGCTATGAATGGTCCTGAGGAACGAGCTGGACTCCTGTCACTGACTACACCCGAGCTGTGAATGGTCCTGAGGGAGGAGCCGGACTCCTGTCACTGACTACACCCGGGCTGTGAATGGTCCTGAGGGAGGAGCTGGACTCCTGTCACTGACTACACCCGGGCTGTGAATGGTCCTGAGGGAGGAGCTAGAGTCCTATCACTGACTACACCCGGGCTGTGAATGGTCCTGAGGGAGGAGCCGGACTCCTGTCACTGACTACACCCGGGCTGTGAATGGTCCTGAGGGAGGAGCCGGACTCCTGTCACTGACTACACCCGGGCTGTGAATGGTCCTGAGGGAGGAGCCGGACTCCTGTCACTGACTACACCCGGGCTGTGAATGGTCCTGAGGGAGGAGCCGGACTCCTGTCACTGACTACACCCGGGCTGTGAAAGTTAGACTCATCTTTAATCCAGAAAGTCTGTTATAGACGCATCTGATTTGCCCAGTGTGATCTGCGTCCCTCACAGCTCTCTATCGCCTTATGTCACACGGGCTAGAGACCGATTCACTTACTTCTCGACGATTTTCCCGCCTGAACTGTTTCCATGGAGACCAGTCACGTGGTACCGGAAGTGCTTGGTGACGTCACGTCGTCCCGGTAACAGCGGTCGGATGGGGTAAAATGGCTGCTGAAGTCAGAGGGGCCCTGAATGGGGTGACCCGGGGCTCCTCTGCCTCCCTCATCACCCTGGCGGCCCTCCTCATCCTGTCCTGTCCCTCACAGACCTCCCGCATGTGCCGACACCGGATCCCGGGGCCCGAGGAGGTGAGGCCATACAGAGCAGCCCAGGGGTCCCTCACTGCATTGTGCCCCCATATATATACACACACACACACACACACACACACACTGCTCTCCTGTCACTGAGCCCCCGTCCCCTCCCCCCCACTGCCCTCCTGTCACTGAGCGCTGTCCTCCTGTCACTGAGCGCTGCCCCTCCACACTGCCCTACTGTCACTGAGCGCTGCCCTACTGTCACTGAGCGCTGCCCTCCTGTCACTGAGCGCTGCCCCTCCACACTGCCCTCCTGTCACTGTGCGCTGCCCCTCCACACTGCCCTATTGTCACTGAGCGCTGCCCCCCACACTGCCCTCCTGTCACTGAGCGCTGCCCCCCCCACTGCCCTCCTGTCACTGAGCGCTGCCCCCTCCACACTGCCCTCCTGTCACTGAGCGCTGCCCCCCCCTGCCCTCCTGTCACTGTGCGCTGCCCCTCCACACTGCCCTATTGTCACTGAGCGCTGCCCCCCACACTGCCCTCCTGTCACTGAGCGCTGCCCCTCCACACTGCCCTACTGTCACTGAGCGCTGCCTCCCCCCCCACTGCCCTCCTGTCACTGAGCGCTGCCCCCCACACTGCCCTCCTGTCACTGAGCGCTGTCCCCCACACACTGCTCTCCTGTCACTGAGCGCTGCCCCCCCCCCACTGCCCTCCTGTCACTGAGCGATGCCCCCCCACTGCCCTCCGGTCATTGAGCGCTGCCCCCCCCCCCCACTTCCCTCCGGTCACTGAGCGCTGCCCCCCCCCCCCTACTGCCCTCCTGTCACTGAGCGCTGCCCCCCCCACTGCCCTCCTGTCACTGAGCGCTGCCCCCCCCCACTGCCCTCCTGTCACTGAGCGCTGCCCCCCACACTGCCCTCCTGTCACTGAGCGCTGTCCCCCACACTGCCCTCCTGTCACTGAGCGCTGTCCCCCACACTGCCCTCCTGTCACTGAGCGCTGTCCCCCACACTGCCCTCCTGTCACTGAGCGCTGCCCCCCCCACTGCCCTCCTGTCACTGAGCGCTGTCCCCCACACTGCCCTCCTGTCACTGAGCGCTGTCCCCCACACTGCCCTCCTGTCACTGAGCGCTGTCCCCCACACTGCCCTCCTGTCACTGAGCGCTGCCCCCCCCACTGCCCTCCTGTCACTGAGCGCTGCCCCCCCACTGCCCTCTTGTCACTGAGCGCTGCTCCTCCACACTGCCCTCCTGTCATTGAGTGCTGTCCCCCACACACTGCCCTCCTGTCACTGAGCGCTGCCCCTCCACACTGCCCTCCTGTCACTGAGCGCTGCCCCTCCACACTGCCCTCCTGTCACTGAGCGCTGCCCCCCCACTGCCCTCCGGTCACTGAGTGCTGCCCCCCCCACTGCCCTCCTGTCACTGAGCGCTGCCCCCCCCCACTGCCCTCCGGTCACTGAGCGCTGCCCCCCCCCCCACTGCCCTCCTGTCACTGAGCGCTGCCCCCCCCCACTGCCCTCCTGTCACTGAGCGCTGCCCCCCCCCACTGCTCTCCTGTCACTGAGCGCTGCCCCCCCCCCACTGCCCTGCTGTCACTGAGCGCTGCCCCCCCCACTGCCCTCCTGTCACTGAGCGCTGCCCCCCCCCACTGCCCTCCTGTCACTGAGCGCTGCCCCCCCCCCCACTGCCCTGCTGTCACTGAGCGCTGCCCCCCCCCACTGCCCTCCTGTCACTGAGCGCTGCCCCCCCCCACTGCCCTCCGGTCACTGAGTGCTGCCCCCCCCCCACTGCCCTCCTGTCACTGAGCACTGCCCTCCTGTCACTGAGCGCTGCCCCCCCACAATGCCCTCCTGTCACTGAGCGTTGCCCCTCCACACTGCCCTCCTGTCACTGAGCGCTGCCCCCCCACAATGCCCTCCTGTCACTGAGCGTTGCCCCTCCACACTGCCCTCCTGTCACTGAGCGCTGCCCCCCCACAATGCCCTCCTGTCACTGAGCGTTGCCCCTCCACACTGCCCTCCTGTCACTGAGCGCTGCCCCTCCACAATGCCCTCCTGTCACTGAGCGTTGCCCCTCCACACTGCCCTCCTGTCACTGAGCGCTGCCCCCCCACAATGCCCTCCTGTCACTGAGCGCTGCCCCTCCACACTGCCCTCCTGTCACTGAGAGCTACCCCTCCACACTGCCCTCCTGTCACTGAGCGCTGCCCCTCCACACTGCCCTCCTGTCACTGAGCGCTGCCCCTCCACACTGCCCTCCTGTCACTGAGCGCTGCCCCTCCACACTGCCCTCCTGTCACTGAGCGCTGCCCCTCCACACTGCCCTCCTGTCACTGAACGCTGCCCCTCCACACTGCCCTCCCGTCACTGAGCGCTGCCCCTCCACACTGCCCTCCCGTCACTGAGCGCTGCCCCTCCACACTGCCCTCCCGTCACTGAGCGCTGCCCCTCCACACTGCCCTCCTGTCACTGAGCGCTGCCCCTCCACACTGCCCTCCTGTCACTGAGCGCTGCCCCTCGCGCTGCTCTCCTGTCACTGAGCGCTGCCCCCCCTCCACACTGCCCTCCTGTCACTGAGCGCTATCCTCCCCACACTGCCCTCCTGTCACTGAGCGCTGCCCCCCACACTGCCCTCCTGTCACTGAGCGCTGCCCCCCACACTGCCCTCCTGTCACTGAGCGCTGCCCCTCCACACTGCCCTCCTGTCACTGAGCGCTGCCCCCCCTCCACACTGCCCTCCTGTCACTGAGCGCTGCCCCCCCTCCACACTGCCCTCCTGTCACTGAGCGCTGCCCCTCCACACTGCCCTCCTGTCACTGAGCGCTGCCCCTCCACACTGCCCTCCTGTCACTGAGCGGTGTCCCCCCCCCCCCCACTGCTCTCCTGTCACTGAGCGCTGCCCCCCTCACACTGCCCTCCTGTCACTGAGCGCTGCCCCCCCTCCACACTGCCCTCCTGTCACTGAGCGCTGCCCCCCCTCCACACTGCCCTCCTGTCACTGAGCGCTATCCTCCACACACTGCCCTCCTGTCACTGAGCGCTGCCCCCCCTCCACACACTGCCCTCCTGTCACTGAGCGCTATCCTCCACACACTGCCCTCCTGTCACTGAGCGCTGCCCCTCCTCACTGCCCTCCTGTCACTGAGCGCTGCCCCCCACACTGCCCTTCTGTCACTGAGCGCTGCCCCTCCACACTGCCCTCCTGTCACTGAGCGCTGTCCCCCCACACTGCCCTCCTGTCACTGAGCGCTGCCCCCCACACTGCCCTCCTGTCACTGAGCGCTGTCCCCCACACCCTGCCCTCCTGTCACTGAGCGCTGTCCCCCACACACTGCCCTCCTGTCACTGAGCGCTGCCCCCTCCACACTGCCCTCCTGTCACTGAGCGCTGTCCCCCACACACTGCCCTCCTGTCACTGAGCCCCCCCCCCCCCCGTCCTCCTTTTGCTGAGCGCCCCCTGCAGAGCCCCCTTGTCACATGTACAGACAGTCAGGAGGAACAGTTAGACAGTAACCTCTTCTATAAATATAAGGTATCCCAACAAGTCAGATACTGGCAGTGAATCTCTGGCACTGTCAGCTCCTGGTTTACAGTCACTCTCTCTTTACAGGTCATCTACAAGGTTCATCAGAAGTCACATCATGTGTTCAAGAGACAAGTGGATGAGCAGCTGCGGATGAAGACTGTTTATGACGGCAGCATTGACGAGTGAGTGCAGCAGGGTACACGTCTGTGGTCCTTACATGGCTACGGGAAGGATTAGATTGTGAGCTGATGTGGAGGCCGATGTCGCTTACATTATGAGGATAGTCATACTGTACAGACCTCATGTGTATAAGGTGTGCCAAAAGATTTCGATGAACCTGCCTGGTTTTGTTACATTAACCAGTCAGAGTAGTGACATGGTGACGGTGCCCTCACTGCCTACATTTTCACATAGGCGATCACATGGAGGGAATGGATTTAAAACCCTAAGGACCGTTTAAGCCCCTGTGGAGCAGCACTCTATAAGGAAAACCTACTTATACCATAAGACATTATTATTGATAGCGTCATGCTGTGTTTACAGGGGCCCTCATCATCTAGGGGTCTACAGAGCTCCAAAGCACTTACACTGATATGTAAGTTATCGCCTACACATTATCTGCCTACATCAGCATCACTGCCCTGGAGTCTATAGACCCGACATAAAAGACCAGAAAATTCCTGGCCCTCTGGTATAGGGCTATTTTATTACATACAGATTAATCAGGCCTTTCTGCAGCATCAGATGCCAGAGTAACAGATTTGTACAGTAGATGGACACTGATCTGACGAGACTCTCTGTTTGTCTTTACAGCCTGGTCCCAGCAAGGAGAAAACTTGTCAAAGTGAGTATTGTCATGCCCCGTGTGATGAGCCCTCTGCGTGGTCTATTCTTTGCTATGTTGGTATCATGTGTGTCAGCAACAATTGCAGAAGCAGCATCCCCCACTCTATGAACTGAATATAATGTGATTGTCTGTATCTGTTTTACAGAATAAACTCTTCCCTCAAGCAATCTCCTATCTACAGAAGACATTTCAAGTGCGCAGGCCAAGTGGCTCCATCCTGCTGAGCAGGTAGGTGTGGACCTTCCCTCGTTTCCTCTTCCTTTGTTCTATGAATTGTTCTGATCATGGATATGTCTTCTGTTTATTCTCATAAAGACAATGCGCAAAGAATCAATATGTGCGGAAAAAGTCTGATGCCCAGAGATACTGCCACGAAGGCTGCGCTGAACACACGCGATGTGGGCCGGTCATTGTCCCAGAGGAGCATCTCCAGGTAGTGTCTTGTCCTAGGAGGGAGAGTGTGAGACGGTTGTGTCATCTGTGTTTTATTGGGGTTTTGCCAATTTGAATTGGGGCATTGGGCATTTTTATTTATGGAATAAATGTATTGGAATGTTGCTCTGTAGGTTCTCTATCTTTTGATCTTAATAGCAGTGCTTCCTGAGTGTTTATCACAATATATTCTCCATTTACTTATATATACAAGATGAGTATATACCGTGGCACTTCACCTTAAAAGCTTCATCTTTATTGTATCCAAAAACACATAACAGGACATAGAGGAACACACACTCCCTGCCTTGAGAAAGCGCTCAGCGAAACTGCGAAACAGTTGGCAAGGAGTGTGTGTTCCTCTATGTCCTGTTATGTGTTTTTGGATACAATAAAGATGAAGCTTTTAAGGTGAAGTGCCACGGTATGTAATCATCTTGTTTATACTTATATGGACCCATGTGCACCACCTACAGCACTGATGAGATGTGATTGCACACCTGACTGAGCACAAACGCCTGGGACCACTAGTGCCGATGAGGTAGCTATCTGTGGACTGATATTCTCCATTTACTACTTTGCTCCAGCAATGCTTCCTGTGCCGCAACAAGTTCTGTGGAGCGTCAGGACCCCCGGACAGTGGTGGGATTCGCGACGCAGACTTCATCCTATACGTCAGTGCCATTACAACAGAAAGATGCAGCCAGGAGAACATTGTGGCGTATGCAGCCTATTGTCAGCTGGAAGCAGAAATGGACAGGTAGTGAAACTTATACATACAGTCCATATATCATCAGTATTTCTATGCCCGATTGGAACGTATAGTTCAGTTATGGATAGGAGCCTATACTAGCTCCGCGCACCAGTCACCCGCTTCCGTGTATTTAAAGGGAACCTGTTGTGAGAAACGTTCCAGGATAACTTGTCATTTATGGAAATCTCTGCTCATACTGGCCTAAGTAGCCATGTGGGTGGTCCGACTTGGTGACTTATAGTTGTCAGTGCATAAGTGGACATGTAAAGAGATCTGTTAGTCACTGAGTAGGACCACCCACATGACTACTTAGGCCAGTATGAGCAGAGATTTCCATGAAATTACAAGTTATCCCGAATCTTTTCCCACCAAACTATATATCCATCTTCTCCGCTCCTCCTGCTCTATAACACAATGCCTGAATATTCAGTGTAATATGCTCCCCATCCCTAGATGTAAATGCTTCTCATTCCTGGATGTGAGTTTATTTCAGGAGACCATTAGAAGCATCTGACACTTTGTGGAGTCTCCTTTACAGAGGATTTCCCCAGTTTACACACCATCTTTGCAGTAGGATCCAAACATACACTGCTATATACAGAAGAACAGTCTTTACAGTATATATCTGTATAGCTGGGATGGCCTGGCTTCATGGAAAATCATGTGTTACTCACCAGCAGGATATATGCCCATTATGAAACTAGAAAGTAACATGAGTTTTTATAAGTAATTGCAGTATATTGGTACCTCTACAAATTTAATCCTATAACTCCTTATCCATTTAGGCCCATTGCAGGATATGCCAACCTGTGCCCCAACATGATCTCCACCCAGCCCCAGGAGTTTGCGGGCATGTTATCCACAGTGAAGCATGAGATCATTCACGCTCTGGTAAGTAACTTAAATCGTATTCATCTCAGTGGTTTCGTATGATAGATGGCCAAAACCCTTCCACATCCATTAGATACAAGCTGGTTTTCTACCTGGCCACTGAGTATGATGCTATAGCCACATCCTGCCCCATCACATACCGTGTCACCTCGGTGTCTCTGTGCACTCATAGTTTTCATATGGTGGGGTAAACTGCCCATAGGAACCAATCACAGCACAGCTTTCAGCTCTGGTAAAATGGAAGCTGAGATGTGATTGGTTGCTGTGGACATTTCACATTAGTATCTATTTTACACCGTTTGATAAAATTTGGCCATTGTGTACGTATGTGCAGTTTGGGAGCCATGTATATGTGAGAAGTAGTATTAGAATATGCGCATCACATGATTCCTTTGTTTCCCAGGGATTTTCAGCTGGTCTATTTGCATTATATTATGATGACAATGGGGAGCCCTTGACACCCAGGAACATGAATGGTCTTCCTGTCTTCAATGAAAGGTGAGTTTCCTTCTTATTCTGTCTGTTTGGACATTACAGGAGGTATAAGTGGCGTTATAATCTTCCTTTATTGCAGCCTTGGGGTTTACCAGTGGAGTGAGAGAGTCGTTCGCACTGTGACCAGGAACTGGCATGTTAGAGGCTCTAAAATGGTTCCACACAATGTCTACCTGCTGGTCACTCCAAGGGTCACTGTGAGTATGTCATAGTCACGTGAAAACGAGTGCAGGTTAAATATGGTGTGTGTCTAATATGTGTGTGTGTGTCTATGTATGTATATATATCTCCCTTAATGCAGAAAGCAGTGCCAGCTTTTTATCCTATAATTCCCTTTATTCTCTTATGCCCAAAACATATACATTAACGGAACCACTGACTTGCAATGAGTTATGAAATGACTCTGCATATATCGTCCTAGTCTATACAGCAAAGAGAAGTGCAGAGACAGGAAGTGTCTGCTTGTTCAGAATAGTTCAGGAATTTGTTTAAATTAGTATATATAATATATATTTTTATCCTATGTGTAGTTTGTTCTCTCCTAATGTTACATTCTTATAAATTCTTGTTAAAGGGGTTATTCAGCCTTGGGGGGACTGGGGAGGAGGTGGCTGAAATAAAAGACGTCCACTTACCTCCCCGGTTCCAGCGGCGGGTCCCGCATCACGGCGATCCGGTGCCTGGTTCCCGGCCGCTTCCGGGTGTCTGACGCTGCCCGAGACGCTACGTCTAAGGGCCACTCAGTGAAGGAGGCGGGATCCGTGTGAAGTCGGCTCGGATCCCGCCTCCTTCACTGAATGGCTGAGCGGCCCTGAGACGTAGCGTCTCGGGCGGCGTCAGATGCTCGAAAGCGGCCGGGAACCGGGCACCGGATCGCCGTGATGCGGGACCCGCCGCTGGAAGTAAGTGGACGTCTTTTATTTCCGCTACCTCCTCCCCGGTCCCCCCAAAAAAGTGCCCTCAGGCTGGTTAACCCCTTTAATCATCGTTTGGACTGATGCATTGTGGGGGCAATGTCATACTTTTTCCAGGAAGAGGTGCGCAATCACTTTGACTGCCCGATACTGGAGGGAATGGAGCTGGAAAACCAGGGTGGAGTCGGGACGGAGCTGAATCACTGGGAGAAGCGGCTGCTGGAGGTGCGGGGGCAGGAATTCTTATGGATTTTTTTGTAGTCCTTCTCAATACTTACTGTACTGTCCCCCACAGAATGAAGCCATGACCGGCTCCCACACACAGAATAGAGTCTTCTCCAGAATCACCCTTGCACTGATGGAGGATACGGGGTGAGCGCTGATATAAGCCTCATAATCTGATCTATAATATATGTCTGGAGATGCTGTACTCAGTATCTCCAGAGCAGAGAGATTTATTTCTGTGCACTGCCTGCATTAGGTAGATGTTTTACATCAGCTTCATGTCTTAAAGGAGAAGTCTGGCGAAATTTTTATTCAAGTACTGTATTGCGCCCCCAAAAGTTATACAAGTCACAAATATACACTTATTACGGGAAATGCACATAAAGTGCTTTTTTCCCTGCACTTACTACTGCATCAAGGCTCCACTTCCTGGATAACATGGTGATGTCACGACCTGACTCCCAGAGCTGTGCAGGCTGTGGCTGCTGGAGAGGATGATGGCAGGGGGACACTGAGGGACACAGGGCACTGGAGGGACACTGAGCATCCCTCTGCCATCATCCTCTCCAGCAGCCACAGCCCACACAGCTCTGGGAGTCGGGTCGTGACATCACCATGTTATCCAGGAAGTGACATCACCATGTTATCCAGGAAGTGACATCACCATGTTATCCAGGAAGTGAAGCCTTGATGCAGTAGTAAGTGCAGGAAAAAAAGCACTTTATGTGCATTTCCTGTAATATGTATATATTGGTGATTTCTATATCTTTTGGGGGGCAATATATATTTTTAACCCTATGTTGAGCTACACTGAACTAAATTGCTTCCCTAAATAACTGGAAAAAACTATTTTGATTTTGGAGCCACTATAGCTAAAAGATTAGGGCTGTTGGCTTTTAGTCAGGGGCAACGTTTTCATCGATTGGTTGGGTTTAATGGATATAGGAAACATGCCCTTCGATACGGTAACTAGGGATAACAGCCATGGATTAGACTAATCTAACCTGCTGATATGTCCCTATTGCACAGGGACGCCAAGGAGGAAGGTATGTCTCTGGTGCAGTAAGTCATGTGCTCCTCAGTCCGATGAGACCATTTGGAGCACTGTACCGCCCCCATAGAGATGATCCGCACCGACCCACTCCTTTCTAATGATAGCAAATGGAGCAGGCCGGCTCCTAAAGGTGCTCCTAACGGTCTCACCTGACTGTGGAGCACACGACTAACTGCTCTGGAACATTGCAATAGGGATATATCAGCAGGTTATATTTGTCTAAGCTTCTGATAGTTCCCCTTTAACCCCTAGCTGCACCAGGATGTTACTGATCATCCTGGTTCCTCTAGGGGAGGTCGCGCGACGACCCCGCTCTGAACTGCCGCGATCCCGGGTGCTTTAAGCATCCCAGGACTGCGGCTATTAGCAGGCACGGTCCGATCTCCGTGCCCGCATCTACTTCGGGCCGGGGTCTGTGCCGTAATGGCGCTGATCCCGGCTCGGCACTCTATTGCTTTGGCTGCAGCAGCTGAAAGCAATAGAATGCCTGTCACATTGATCTATGCAGTATATCTATACTTAGTGAGAGATTACAGCAGTCATACTAGAAGTCCCCCAGGGGAAATAACCCTAACCCCAGGGGGGCTTCTAGTATGTGTGTAAAAAAATTTACACACAAAAATCCCCTCCCCTAATAAGAGTTTGAATCACCCCCTTTCCTCATTTTATAAATAAACATGTTTGTTATCGCCGCGTGCGTAATCACTCAAACTATTAAATTATCACATTCCTGATCTCGCACGGTAAACTGTGTAAATGTAACAAATTCCAAAGTGCAAAATAGCTAATTTTTTGGTCGCATCAAATCTAGAAAAATTGTAATAAAAAGCGATCAAAAAGTCGCATATGCGCAATGAAAGTACCAATAGAAAGTACACATCATGGTGCAAAAAATGACGCCTCACACAGCCCCATAGACCAAAGGATAAAAGCGTTATAAGCCTGGGAATAGAGCGATTTTAAAGAACATATATTTGTTTTAAAAGGTTTTAATTTTTTAAAAGCCATGAAATAAAATAAAATAACATGTTGCATATCGTTGTAATCGTACTATATTGAGGAACGTGTATTACAAGTCAGTTTTACCCTAGGGCGAACAACCCGACCCCCCCCCCCCCCCCCCCCCCCCCAAATGAAAAATGTTTTTTTTTCAATTTCACCACGCACACATTTTTTTTTTCTGGTTTGACGGCATATTTTAGGCAAAAATGATGTCTGCCATTGCAAAGTACAATTAGCGGCGCAAAAAATAAGGGCTCATCTGGGTCTTTGTGGGAAAAAACGAAAGGGCAAAAATAAAAACTGGCTGTGTCCCCTAAGGGTTAAAGAGCCAGACCTGCAACAATCAATTGGCATCCAGATGAAACATCCCATCTAAAAATCCCATATAGAGAGTGACTGAGCAAAGCAGAGGGCTCAGGACAGGGCACAGACATCAGGCAATGCTCCATCTTACCTGTAACATGGAAGATGCATTCTCCAGCCACTTATATTCCTTTGCTCTTGGGATTGTAAACTCCTGCTGTGGAGCGTTATTGAAGCTCATCTTACCGCCGTGGCTCCTCTGTTACTTATTGCACATATGTAACATTCAGTGAAATCACAGCTTGTTTTAATGATTTATTTTTAAAGCTGGTACAGAGCAAACTACAGCATGGCGCAAAGGCTGGAGTGGGGGCGAGGGAAAGGATGTGACTTTGCAATGAAAAGCTGCAAGTTCTGGATCGATCAGCAGAGCAGAAAGTAAGGAATATCTGAGTCTTGTGCGCTGTGATATCTCTGGGTATCGCAGATAAAACAGCATCTATTCTCTATGTACAGGAAGCAAAATGTCAGCCCCTTCTGCAACACACTGCGAGGAAATCCTCTAAAACTGACCTGCCGCCAGGACCAGAAGGCGGTGGCAATATGTAACTTACAGAGGTTCCCCAAGAGCCTTCCCCAAGAATATCAGGTATTTACCAGTTACAGAGCCCAGTATTACCTATTCATCTGCAGATTACAGGCTCCTCACATTATATATTGAACTGTTGATCATGTACTAAAAAGTGTGTGAATAACATTACTGATCCTGAGTTACATCCTGTATCATACTCCAGAGCTGCACTCACTATTCTGTTGGTGGGGGCACTGTGTACATACATTACATTAGTGATCCTGAGTTACATCCTGTATTATACTCCAGAGCTGCACTCACTATTCTGCTGGTGGGGTCACTGTGTACATACATTACATTACTGATCCTGAGTTACATCCTATATTATACCCCAGAGCTGCACTCACTATTCTGCTGGTGGGGTCACTGTGTACATACATTACATTAGTGATCCTGAGTTACATCCTGTATTATACTCCAGAGCTGCACTCACTATTCTGCTGGTGGGATCACTGTGTACATACATTACATTACTGATCGTTATATGTTGTACATCTTACATTGGTTTAGTCATTTTTTTAGCCTGAGAACAGCTGAACTAGACCACAATCCTATGATTTTCATTGTAGTTATTGCATTCTCTTTCGTGTCTTTTATCCCAGTATTTTGACTACATTCCTGATGTGGTAGAAGAAGATCTTGCCTACTATGGCGGGGCAGTGGAGATTGCTGACTTTTGCCCTTTCACCCAGGAGTTCAGCTGGCACCTGAGTGGAGAATACCAGAGAAGCTCCGACTGCACCATGTCCCAGAACCAGCCCGGTCAGTCCTTGCTATAAGCTCAGGGCCATACACACTATGTTGGTAGGATTTTTGTGGTCAGTACCAGGAATAATACATAATGTATTAAACTAAACCCACAGCTGTCATCCAGAAATCTATACAATGGGTGCAGAACAGCGGCCACATCATACTGGTCCTTGTGTATAAATTGGGGCACACTTATCAAACTTGTCTAAAGTGAAACTGGCCCAGTTGCCCCTAGCAACCAATCAGATTACACCTTTCATTTTCCAAAGACTGTGAGGAATAAAAGGTGAAATCTGATTGGTTGCTAGGGGCAACTGGGCCAGTTTCACTTTACACCATGTTTGATAAATCTCCCCCATTCTGTATACGTTTTGTACTGTCATGTGATGGTAAATTTCCTCTATGTTCCAGCTGCATCCCGGAACTATGGAGCAGAGCGCTACGGGCCGGAATCTGTCTGTGTGGAGCAGAGAGCGGCGTTTGTCATTGAGCAGTGTACAAAGAGGATGAGTTACCCTGACTGGGGCAGCGGCTGCTATCAGGTATGGACAGTCACTGGTTGTAGATGAAACAATCCCCGATATACGTCTATACGTATATATTTTTTTCGACAAGTGTTAAGGAGGATGAAAGAAATAACACGCTCTCACCTCCCCGGCTCCAGCACTGGTGGCCACATGCCACTGATTCAATCCCCTTATCTCTGACTGGGGATCCAGGCTGTCACGTGTCAGGTCTGCTCAGCCAGTCAATGGCTGAGCTGGGACCCCTCTTCGACTGTTGACTGGCCGAGTGGACCTGACACGTCACAACCTGGGTCTCCCACCAGGAGCACTGGAGCCAGGGAAGTTATTTCTTTTATCCTCTCTTGCACTTATGAAAAAGAGATGTCGTCCTTCTCCTTTAAACTTTTAGGCCCATCAGCCTTCTGATAACCAGAGGCAGAGGAGCCAGTACGTACTGTGTGTCTGGTGATTCCATCAGTTCTGGATAAGACCTCTTCACGTGATCATTCTTGGATTTTATTCACTGTAAATTCTGTGATATTTTAATATAGTAAGCAGTGTGAAAGGGATTATCCAGGATTAGAAAAAGCACAGACACTTTCTTACAAAAACAGCGCCACCCCTGTCCTCGGGTTGTGTTTGGTATTACAATTCAGCTCCATTCACTTCAGTAGAACTGAGCTGCAAAACCCCCACACCCAAACTAAGGACTAAAATGGAGCTGTTTCTAAAGGTGGCCATGTTTTTCTAAGCCTGGATAATCCCTTTAAGGACACTTGTATGTATTATCTAACAGGTGAGTTGCACCCCAGAAGGCCTACAGATATGGCTGGAGGATGAACCCTACCTGTGCAGCCGTGCTGGCCAGGTACTCACTGTTGGCACCCAGATCAGTGGATGGTATTATGAGGGGAAACTTGTCTGCCCCTCCTGTTCGGATTTCTGTGACTTCTGCCCTCCGGAGCGGGATCCCCCTCCAGACAACAGGACAAGAGCCGCCCCGATAGGTATGTTTTGGTGTGAACACGAGCAAATATGGGACCTGTGTTAATGAGCTATAGATTAGGGAGTGACAGAACAAGCATGCCTGTTGTGTATTAGATTATGAAATAAAAGCTTCTGGATGGGGAAAATAACTTCAAAAACTTTATCAGCACTAATAGATGACTACCTGTTTTCTGTGTTTTTCAGATCTCTGCTCTCGTTCTTCAAACCTGGTGGTCACCTTGTGGCTTCTAATGCTGAACTTGCTCCCCCTGCTGGCAGGGTTCTTCCTCTGTGTATACAAGTGACTGATGCTGCGATTCATCTCACTGTGTCCTGGTGACACCTGCTGCACTTTATATAGACAGATATGTGGACGTGCCATGTGCTGGACTAGGGCATTACAGGTGTCCATGGGGCAAAGCAGAATAGATTCTGAAATGTTTACCTGAATCTAGAAGCTTTGTAAAGGCGACTCTAAGGTCCCAACCATTGGGGGCAGGGTTACTATATATTTTATTCCCCTTAACACAGGTTCCAGTTGTAAGCTCAGGACAAGGCCGTAATCTCTGTATATTTATTATAGAGTTCGTTTTTTGTGCCATCTCTGTCTAATGTGGACAGCTGTGCGCTGCACCTCTATAGGGAAATTCTGCCAGTCCCTCTTCCCAAAGACCAGGGCTACACTCCATGTGGCATATAGTCCCTCCCCTGAGGACCAGTGCTGTATTTGGCATATATTTCCTCTTTTGAGGAGCAGTTTTATGCTGTATGTGCAGTATAGTTCCTCCCCCAAGGAGTAGTTCTATGCTGTATATGGTTGTGTAGTCCTTCCTCCAAGGAGCAATTCTGTGCTGTATGCACTGCATGGTCCCTCCCCCAAGGAGCAGTTCTATGCGGTATGCACTGCTTAGTCCCTCCCCCAAGGAGCAGTTCTATGCTGTTTATGGTAGTGTAGTCCCTCCCCCAAGGAGCAGTTCTATGCTGTTTATGGTAGTGTAGTCCCTCCCCCAAGGAGCAGTTCTATGCTGTTTATGGTAGTGTAGTCCTTCCAAGGAGCAGTTGTACGCCATACGTGGCAGAAGCCTCTCCCCCGACGCCATATGTGGCTGATTTTACTACACTACATTCTCTGAATGCACTTTTTAAAGCACTTGTCCGATCTTTTATGAGTAATGCTCAATCCTCACGTAATGTAAAGGTCTGCAACTTTTTTTAATTTTTCAGTTTCCTCCTTTGTCCGACTCTAGTCTTGCTTCTGCTGTCAGTGAATGTAAACTTTCTAGTTTACACCCTAAGGGTACATGGAATGGCGGCGGAAAACCTGTTGCGCATTCCGCAGCATGCATCTGATTGCGGACTGCGGCGGGCGTGCCCGTCTCCGCCTATGTCATAGACTCCATTCTATGCACGGGTGGAATCCATCGTCCATCCAAGGAATTAAAAGGTTCATCCTTTGGATTGACAACGGAATCCGCCCATGCACAGAATGGAGTCTATGACACAGGCGGAGACGCGTGCCCCCGCCACAGTCCGCGATCGGGTGCAAGCTGCGGAATGCGCAACAGGTTTTCCGTCGACATTCCATAGTGTGCACGTACCCTACGTCTTAGGTCACCCATAATACACTCCATACTGAAAGCGAGCAGACAGGTGGACAGTGCTAAAGAATTGAAACTATTAGAAAGTTACAGATCTTTCCACTGGATGGATGCAGCTTTCTGTACATTAGACTGGACAGGCCCTTTTGTCTTCTATAATGTACTGTATGTGGGTCAGATTGAGGAGGGAGCAGAGTCTTATTTATTACTTTTTACTGCGGATTCATGAAACTTTTGCTGATGTATTATATGACTAGCAGAAGATTATAGATCTGAGATTTAGTGCAATAGAAATGTACGATTGTGCTTCTTATCATTTTATATATTTAAGATGTCATTGAGAAGTTTACATGACTTTTATTTATGAGATTTTCCCTAGAAAGAACACTTCAGATACAGTCCTGTGTCATGTAAGGTACAGGTCCTCCTATTCTATTAGTGGCTGCAAAGAGCGACTGCCAGTTGAAAGAGCCCGTCTTGCCTGTTCAATAATCCAGTGGCGGACTGATAACAATGGCCGTCATTTAGAGGGGAAAACAAGAGGTTGTGCAAACTGGACGTGGCTTCTAAGAGATGCTCAGCTTAATGTTTCTTTAAAATCTGGGCCCCTGTTCCCAGCTTATTGCTGTAGAATAGATGTCTGGCTCTGGAAGTCCTTCCAGTATTAGCTGTATATTAAAGGACATCTCCGGTGATATTTATTTTTTGAGGCAATTAAAACACATTACAAAGTTATATAACTTTGTAATGTTCTCTAATTACCTTTCTGCCCCCTTCCCTATCAACTTCCTTCTGGATGTTGATGCTGTCTTCACAGCGGGCCGCCCCCCCTGTGAGATGTCAGCAGATGATTCACAGCTTGCTCAGCTCTGACTGAGTAAGCTGTTAGTCTTCTGACATTGCCAGCCGAAGAAGGAGGAAGTAGTGCCAAAGAGATGAAGATGCAGACAGGTGCTACAGGGACCTGTGATTGGTGGGAGATTCAAACAGGGATGGACCCAGGAGTGAGGGTAAGTATAAAAAATGTTTGTTGCTGTTTTTTATTTTTTAATAGTGCCGGGGTTGTCCTTTAAAGAATTCCTGCATTTACGGCCCATGTTCAGTACAGATGGATCGATGTGGTGACACTTACCATGGTGTAGCACAAACCAAAACTAATGCAGTGAGCTCATTCCAGGATAATGATGTGTTAATGTAGACGATGTTCACATTACCTGCTGGTTGTATGGGATTATATACAATGGGCTTACATGCACAGACGTCAGACCAGTAATGGGGGGAAACCTCTGATCAGCCCCTCTCAGTGTAAAGCTATGGTATTGGACGGCAGTCCTATAGACTTTGGTGTGGCAGCGTGTAGGCTTGATTGCAACTACATTCAAACATAGCACGGGACCCCCATTGTAGAAATTGCGGAGGACCACATCAACGCTAATGTCTATAATTTTCTTCTTCAGTACCCTAATAATGTAAATGGATATAGGTCTGAGAGAAATTGGCCTGGTATCTGTGCGCGTATACCCAGACTAAGGGCCCTATTACACCAAGTGATTATCGGCTGTACTTGGCCGATTTCCAACTGTTCCGGACAATAATCATTAAGTGTAATAGCTCATTCTAAGAGGCAACAATCAGCCGACATGCACAATGTCAGCTGATCATGATAGCAATGGTCTGCTGGCCGTCGCTCCGCTCTTTTCTATGGGTACCTGTAAAATGTATAGCTCGATATCTGTACATTGAATAGCACAGGCATCAAGGAGCAAGCAAGAGCTGACCTTGTTTCAAAATATCGTGCTGTGTAATACGGCCCTTAGAGATGGCGTATGATGTTTGCTGTTCTCCTTGTACGGCTGCGCCCGTCCATGATGAATGTTTCATGTGCAATAGTGGTCCTTCTCATGTACGGGAAATCTTTGGTGTCTTTATGTGTTGTCTTTTATGTTGTAGATTTAGCTGCTCCCTTTTGGCTCATGTCCAGAGCGCCGGGTATCCCAGGGTAAATAAGGCAATGTACTACCTCAGCCAGAGCTGAATGATAGTCTGTGTAACTGTATGTAGTGTGTGTGTGTGCGGAGGTGTTTCATGTTCCCCTTCCTCTCAGTGTTATTAGAAGTTCTCTTTTATTTTATTCACTGCCGCTTCATGTCCGCGGCCTCCTTACTGGAGTTGGTGGAGTTTCTTTAGCTTTGTAAGGGGTTCTGGTTTATTCTCAATAATCCTCCATCATGTTATTGGAACAGTGATCTGGATGTACTAGAAAAACATTTGCAGCCGTATCCTGTAGATGCCCCATGTGTGCAGTGACTGGAACGGGAAAACGTGGCTGCAGAAATCTGACCATGTGTCTATCCTTTTAAGAAACAAGATCCTAATAATATACGAGTGATCGCAGAAAAGAGGATGGACAAGCCTGTGTGTGCCATCATGTAAGCCGGCAGGGCAGTCACAACTTGGTCAGCCATGGCAGTACTATCCCTGTGGGTGGCAGGGGCATCAAGGCCTGTTGATTGTTTGCAGGGTTTTTTTGTTGTGATCCTATTGTAACCAACAATATTTTATATCTGGAAACAAAGTCAATAAAGAATCGGACGTTGTACTTGTGTCTTCTGTCATCTGTCCTTGTACGCTGGAGGCTGAATATCCACTTTTGTGGTTGATGGTGGAGTGGTTTGTCAGCATAGAGATATGAGTCTGGTTTATTTGAGGTGGAGGGCTGTTGTTGAATGTTTGTTCATAGCTGTAGAGAGCGGAGGGAGAGCAATGGAGAGTATATGCTATTAGATAGTTCTATAATACGTTGTAAACAAGAATGCCAGGAATATGGAGAATATAAGACATAGCCATGGAGGTGCCCAGCTATCAGAAGACCATAAAGAAAAGTAGAAGGGTTTAAACCCGATCTGGTTCACCCGAGTGTTCGGCATTTGACTTCTGGTTAGAGATGAGTGATCCTGCCGAGCTATGGGTTGGAACCAACCCGAACAATCGGCCTTTGATTCCCGCTGTCTGCTTGCACCTGAGAAGGTGGATACAGTCCTATGAGCGATAGGCTGTGTCTGTTTTCCAGGTGGTCCTTGGGCTGTATCCACCTCCACGGAGAGGACAGACAGCAGGAAGCAAAAGCTGATTGGGTTCGTACAAATCTGAACCTCTGAAGCGGGTTTTCTCATCTCTACTTCCGGTGCCTGGAAAAGTTGGATGCAGCCCTAGCGCTTCTGGGAAAATATGGCTATGGCCTATGGGTGTATCCGTGTTTTCTAGGAATTTCTAAGGCAACATCCGACTTCTTTAGCCACCGGTAATCAAATGCTGCATGCTCGGGATTTTGTTCATCTTATAATAGTCAAATAATTTGCAGTCCCCTTTTACTATAGCTGTACATCCAGTAGCCCCTTGGACCTCCTTTAGGTTTTAGAACTATGACAATTCTTGTAGATCTCAGTAGGAGATTGTCTTAATCAGCAAGAATATCGG
The DNA here is from genome assembly GCF_027789765.1 of Dendropsophus ebraccatus. Taxonomy (NCBI): domain Eukaryota; kingdom Metazoa; phylum Chordata; class Amphibia; order Anura; family Hylidae; genus Dendropsophus; species Dendropsophus ebraccatus. The sequence continues at coordinate 9,108,505 of NC_091462.1, read as the reverse complement.
CTCAGGTGTGCAGGATCACTCTGAAGACTCTGTTCTACTTTGTCTCATAGATATGGGAACTGGCAGAACTCGCTATCACGTTCCTGGAGCCAATCAATATGGATGGTGCATTGTCCTGCTAACACACTCCTTAAAGGAGAAATCTGGGGGAAATGAAAATTATTCAGGGCAGGGGGTGGAGGGGGGAAACATAATGCTTACCAGTCCCTGTGCCCTTGCATCGTTGCTCCAGGACTGCTGCCGGCATTCTCCATCTCTTTCCCCTGTTATGTCACAACTGGGCTGATAGATGCCCCACTCAGCCAGTTAGTGACCAGTCAGTGACTGCATTGCTGCAGTCACTAACTGCCTGAGCAGACGGTCTGAAGCCCTTTCCCTCCATCTCATGATGTGCTAAAAGAGCGCAAATGTCAGGGTGCACCAAGATCACATTCCACCCACCATTACATCTCCACCAGCAGGAACTGTTCACACCTGACAAGAAAGGCTCATTGATTCATGCTGCTTGTGACAAAATCTACCTCCATTAGCATAACGCCACAGAGATCTGGATCAATCCGACTGGTCGTGTTTCTCCACAGCGATCTGGAACCATCTGACCGGCCGTGTTTCTCCACAGAGATCTGGAACCATCTGACCGGCCGTGTTTCTCCACAGAGACCTAGAACCATCTGACTGGCCGTGTTTCTCCCCAGAGACCTGGAACCATATGACCGGCCGCGTTTCCCAACATGGTCAATGACAATGGCAGAGACTTGGTGAGACGCTGTTCACATGTGTGTTTCAGACGGCTGTGTTTTGGTTTACATTAACTATGAAAACCATGATGCAGATGGGAGGAGAGCCTCAGAGTTGTGTCTGTCACATACCAAGCATCTTCAGATTCCTCCTGGTATTACTGCCCCTAGTTATGGCAGGTGGACCACATGGGGGCAAGAAATCCTGTGTTAGTTGGTAGCTTAAAGGAGAAGTCCAGTGAAAGTTTTTATTAAACTATAGTATTACCCCCCAAAAGTTATACAAATCACCAATATACAATTATTACGGGAAATGCTCATAAAGTGCTTTTTCCCCATCCGAACCTGAACATCTGAACCCGAACGATCGGCATTTGATTAGCGGGGGCTGCTGAAGTTGGATAAAGCTCTAAGGTTGTCTGGAAAACATGGATGCAGCCAATGACTATATCCATGTTTTCCACATAGCCTTAAGGCTTTATTCAAGGTCAGCAGCCACCGCTAATCAAATGGATGGATCAAATTCGGATGGACTCGAACCCGAACCCGGTTCGCTCATCTCTAGTCGTGACATCACCATCCAAGTCTTTTGCCTTGGATTCTGTAGAGAAAGGACGGAAGCTAGAACGCTTCTTAAAGCAGTCAAGTTGGGCCCTGGCTCCAGCCAGGTCCCCAGTCCAAGTTGTGGTCTAGATGTTGAGCAGAGCACATGTATCTAGACACAGTTTTCCCTCCAGCAACCTTACTACACACTATGCAGTGTTAAGTCACCACTAGAGAGGACAACTCAGGCATCATCCTAACCCACGACGTGGACATCGTAACACAGAGCAGGACAGTATCCACAAGAAGTAAAGGAACTGATCTGGATAGAGCAAAGTTGCTAGAAGCCTATGCACTCTATCTCACAGTGCAGGTGTAATCAGAGAACTCTGACCACTCTGCTCATCCCAGATAACAAGGTCTGGGGCTTGTGTCACCCTCTAGGACGGGTCACCCAACACTGATGGGCAATAGGTGTTGCGAAGACCTGGGAGTCAAAACATGGGCACAAGTATTCTCTCTACAAGTACAAGTATTCTACCTCTAAAGTTCCGTCAGAGCACAGTACTACTTGGGTTAGGACTCTTTCGACATTCTCCTCTCTACTCTTCTGAGCCTTTTCTACCTCTCAGCACGCAACCCAGCCAGCATGGCTGCATCGCTCTTTCAACTCTCAGTACAGATCTGGTTCTTCAAGTATAAAGTAACTTACCAAGATGAAAGTGTACTGTATTCTCCTGTATCAAGTATCTTTACAGTAAACAAGAGTATATTCATTTTAACGGGACTCTGTGGTTCTTCACCAAGCACTAACACAGTAATCATACTTTTTGCTTGGGTTATCTCCCCTTTCTGTGGGTGGCAGTGCCAAAAGTCCGGGTGGGTCACTACTCCACTTCGGACCACCATGATAATTGCCCAAGGGACCCTGAAACAGCCCGACAGGTTACTGTCCACAGGGGAAAAGATATAGCCAGCTCGCTCAAAAATAAAAGCAGGTGTGCCCGCATACCTGTGTGCCCAACCGACACTGGTGTCACAACAAAACACCAACGGGGAGGGCAGTACCTGCCACCACTCGAGTAGCCGCCACACTTGTACTGGGTATAATGGAGGTAACCCAGCTTTCCAGCATCTTGTACTCAGTATAATGGAGGTCACCCAGCTTTCCCAGAATCTTGTACTCAGTATAATGGAGGTCACCCAGCTTTCACAGAATCTTGTACTCAGTATAATGGAGGTTATCCAGCTTTCCCAGCACCTTGTAGTCAGTGTGATGGAGGTCACCTAGCTCTCCCAGCATCTTGTAGTGAGTATGATGGAGGTCACCCAGCTTTCCCAGCATCTTGTAGTGAGTATGATGGAGGTCACCCAGCTTTCCCAGCATCTTATACTCAGTATAATGGAGGTCATCCAGCTTTCCCAGCAGCTTGTACTCAGTATAATGGAGGTCACCCAGCTTTCCCAGCATCTTATACTCAGTATAATGGAGGTCATCCAGCTTTCCCAGCAGCTTGTACTCAGTATAATGGAGGTCACCCAGCTTTCCCAGAATCTTGTACTCAGTATAATGGAGGTCATCCAGCTTTCCCAGCATCTTGTAGTCAGAGTGATGGAGGTCACCCAGCTTTTCCAGCATCTTGTAGTGAGTATGATGGAAGTCACCCATCTTTCCCAGCATCTTGTATTGAGTATGATGGAGGCCGCCCAGCTTTTCCAGCCTCTTATACTCAGTGTAATGGGGGGGGGGAGGTCACCCTCCTTCCCACAATCTTGTACTCAGTATTATGGAGGTCACCTGGCTTTCACAGTATCTTGCACTCAGTATAATAGAGGTCACCCAAGGCAACCCAGATGACAAGCCACACCCCTGCAAAACACACCCACAATAGACCACACCCCAAAGACCACGTCTACAATAAGCCACACACGCCGTTGCCGAAGCCTAAAGCCTTATTTCCACGTTCCACGTTTCACGGAGACAGACGTGGAGGGCCTGTAGTGGAATTCCCCCCACTATGGCTGCCCACGCCCCAGAGCATCTCCAATATGATGCTAGGAGCGGAGAAACTGTAATATGTGTGGCTCTTCAATGAAGCACCCCGTGGCTGTGTCACTACAGCGCTGCGCATATTCATACAGTTTCCCCGCTCCCGGCATCATATTGGAGATGCTGCAGTGTGTGGGATTCCATTATAGGCCTGAGACATGGAACGTGGCAATAAGGTCTTAGTGTTTTGGGAAATTATTTTTAAATGTCGGTAACTATGCAGTATGGTGTCCCGCCCTCCACCACAACACATCATACATGGCAGCAGGCCTAGCTGTTGCAAAACTACATATCACAGCGTGTCCTGACAGTCAACATGCTGAGAGTTGTAGTTTTGCAACAGCCAGTGAGTGAGGGGAGAGGACACTTATGTAATGCATGGAGGGAGCTGGCTGTGTATATAGTGGGAGAGTCTTGGTGAGAGTCTCCTTGATGCCCATAGCAACCAATCCCAGCTCAGCTTTCGGTTTCCCCTCGTCCACTCGAGCAGAGCATCACTTAGGACCCGCCCCCTCCCTGGCAGAGACGCCAGTAAGCAACATGTTACGCTCTGCACTGTACGTTATGACGTCAAGCGGCCGGCACGTAACCCGGAAGTGACGAAAGGCTCCTCGCCCTGCACGGGAAGGCTGCGGAGGCGACATGGAGAGGACGGGGGCCGCTTCTTTGACGTACCGGAGGCTATAGAGCGGGCTGCGGGTCACATGAGCTCAGATACAGCCCCGTGTGCCCTATAGATACACCTCCTGCAGCTGTCAGTGAGCTTAGATACAGCCCTGTGTCCCCCATAGATGTGTCCGGAGCCCGCACACAGCCCCCTCTGTCACCCATACACCTGCATAGTGCGTGTGTATACAGTCACACAGCCCCCTGTATACAGCTGACACGGCGCTCACCGATACACACAGGGCTGACAGCAGCCGCTATATACAGACAGCTCCAGAGAGAGAGAGACCCACAGAGAGAGAGAGAGAGAGAGAGACACAGAGAGAGAGAGAGAGACCCACAGAGAGAGAGAGAGACTCACAGAGAGAGAGAGACCCACAGAGAGAGAGAGAGAGAGACCCACAGAGAGAGAGAGAGAGACCGAGAGAGAGACTCACAGAGAGAGACCCACAGAGAGAGAGCGAGAGAGACTCACAGAGAGAGAGAGAGACCCACAGAGAGAGAGAGACCCACAGAGAGAGAGAGAGAGACACATAGAGACCCACAGAGAGAGAGAGAGACCCACAGAGAGAGAGAGAGAGAGACCGAGAGAGAGACTCACAGAGAGAGACCCACAGAGAGAGAGAGAGAGAGACCCACAGAGAGAGAGAGAGAGACCGAGAGAGAGACTCACAGAGAGAGAGAGAGAGAGACCCACAGAGAGAGAGAGACCCACAGAGAGAGAGAGACCCACAGAGAGAGAGAGAGACACATAGAGACCCACAGAGAGAGAGAGAGACCCACAGAGAGAGAGAGAGAGAGACCCACAGAGAGAGAGAGAGAGACCGAGAGAGAGACTCACAGAGAGAGACCCACAGAGAGAGAGCGAGAGAGACTCACAGAGAGAGAGAGAGAGACCCACAGAGAGAGAGAGACCCACAGAGAGAGAGAGACCCACAGAGAGAGAGAGACCCACAGAGAGAGAGAGAGAGACCCACAGAGAGAGAGAGAGAGACCCACAGAGAGAGAGAGACCCACAGAGAGAGAGAGAGAGAGACCCACAGAGAGAGAGAGAGAGACCCACAGAGAGAGAGAGAGACCCACAGAGAGAGAGCGAGAGAGACTCACAGAGAGAGAGAGAGAGACCCACAGAGAGAGAGAGACCCACAGAGAGAGAGAGACCCACAGAGAGAGAGAGACCCACAGAGAGAGAGAGACCCACAGAGAGAGAGAGAGAGACCCACAGAGAGAGAGAGACCCACAGAGAGAGAGAGACCCACAGAGAGAGAGAGAGAGACCCACAGAGAGAGAGAGAGAGAGACCCACAGAGAGAGAGAGACCCACAGAGAGAGAGACCCACAGAGAGAGAGAGAGACTGCTCCACAGAGAGAGAGAGAGACCCACAGAGAGAGAGACTGCTCCACAGAGACATCCAGCATCTGAGAGACCCTCAGAGACATCCAGCATCTGAGAGAGAGAGAGACTGCTCCACAGAGACATCCAGCATCTGAGAGAGACAGCTTCACAGAGACATTCATCATCTGAGAGAGAGACTGCTCCACAGAGACATCCAACATCTGAGAGACTGCTCCACAGAGACATCCAACATCTGAGAGACCCACAGAGACATCCAACATCTGAGAGAGACAGCTTCACAGAGACATCCAACATCTGAGAGAGACAGCTTCACAGAGACATCCAACATCTGAGAGACCCACAGAGACATTCATCATCTGAGAGACCCACAGAGACATCCAAGATCTGAGAGAGACAGCTTCACAGAGACATCCAAGATCTGAGAGACCCACAGAGACATCCAGCATCTGAGAGAGAGACTCACAGAGAGAGCAACAGCTACAGAGAGAGAGACTCACGGAGAGAGACAGCTTCAGAGAGAGACCCACAGAGACATCCATCATCTGAGAGAGACTGCTCCACAGAGACATCCAGCATCTAAGAGAACCCACAGAGACATCCAGCCTCAGAGAGATACACCTCCATAGAGACATCCAGCTTCTGAGAGAGACAGCTCCATAGAGACATCCAGTATCTGAGAGAAAGACAGCTCCACTGTGACAACATCTGAGAGGCTGCTCCCCGGAGACATCTGACATAAGAGAGACAGCTCCACAGAGACATCCAGCATCCAAATAACAGATTATCTGACATCTAAAGAAAAAAAAAAAGCTGCTCTTTTACATCCAGTGTCTGAGAAAGAGACTGCTCCGCAGACATCTGGCACCTAGAGAGACTGCACTGTGGAGACGTCCATCATCTGAGAGACTGCTCTGCAGGGATAGCCGAGAGACAAGTGACATCAGGGTGTGAGCGCTCTGGTTCCACCATGCAGGGTGACCCACCGGCTATGAGAGTGTCCGATAGTGATGGGAAGCTAGACCTGACCCCCAGCCCCCACAACCACCGTGTGCCCCCGCGGGGGGTTAGCAGCAAGGTGTGGCAGTACAGGTGAGTGCACCGCCGGTCCTGTTACTTCTCATCACTGCAGCTGTAACCATGGGGATGTGGGGACATAGCGGCAGCCTGGAGAGGCCACGCCCCTTGTGGCCCCAGACTGGGGGAGCCCGTCCATTAATGTCAGGGTACGAAGCCGCTCTGTCAGTACATTACCTGCATAAAAGGTTGTCTCACCTGGATACAAGTGTAACAACCCCTCAGCTGTGAGCAGGTCAGGAGGGTTTAGAGACAGATGTTAACCAGAATTTTCCAGTTTACTGATCGTAAGTGAAGATGGTGAGAACACCTGCGGGGCAGATACATCGGGGCGGCCGGAAAGAGAGGCCGTCATTGTGGCCCATAGCAATGAGAGGAGGAGAGTGGTGTGAGGGGCGCAGGGGAGGGAGAAGAGTGGTGTGAGGGGTGCGGGGGAGGGAGAAGAGTTATATGAGGAGGGAGGGGAGTGGTGTGAGGGGCGCGGGGGAGGGAGGAGAGTTATATGAGGAGGGAGGGGAGTGGTGTGAGGGGCGCAGGAGGGAGAAGAGTCATATGAGGAGCGAGGGGAGTGGTGTAAGGGGTGCGGGGGAGGGAGGAGAGTTATATGAGGAGGGAGGGGAGGGGTGTGAGGGGCGCGGGGGAGGAGAGTTATATGAGGAGGGAGGGGAGGGGTGTGAGGGGCGCGGGGGAGGGAGGAGAGTTATATGAGGAGGGAAGGGAGTGGTGTGAGGGGCGTGGGGGAGGGAGGAGAGTTATATGAGGAGGGAGGGGAGGGGTGTGAGGGGCGCGGGGGAGGAGAGTTATATGAGGAGGGAGGGGAGGGGTGTGAGGGGCGCAGGAGGGAGAAGAGTTATATGAGGAGGGAGGGGAGTGGTGTGAGGGGCGCAGGGGAGGGAGGAGAGAAGAGTGGTGTGAGGGGCGCAGGAGGGAGAAGAGTTATATGAGGAGCGAGGGGAGTGGTGTGAGGGGTGCGGGGGAGGGAGGAGAGAAGAGTGGTGTGAGGGGCGCGGGGGAGGGAGAAGAGTTATAGGGGGAGGGAGGAGAGTTATATGAGGAGGGAGGGGAGTGGTGTGAGGGGCGCGGGGGAGGGAGAAGAGTTATATGAGGAGGGAGGGGAGTGTTGTGAGGGGCGCGGGGGAGGGAGGAGAGTTATATGAGGAGGGAGGGGAGTGTTGTGAGGGGCGCAGGGGAGGGAGGAGAGTTATAGGGGGAGGGAGGAGAGTTATATGAGGAGGGAGGGGAGTGGTGTGAGGGGCGCGGGGGAGGGAGAAGAGTTATATGAGGAGGGAGGGGAGGGGTGTGAGGGGCGCGGGGGAGGGAGAAGAGTTATGAGGAGGGAGGAGAGTGGTGTGAGGGAGGAGAGTTATAGGGGGAGGGAGGAGAGTGGTGTGAGGGGCGCGGGGGAGGGAGGAGAGTGGTGTGAGAGGCGCGGGGGAGGGAGAAGAGTTATATGAGGAGGGGCGTGGGGGAGGAACTGAGGAAAGTGGCGTGAGGATCGCGGGGGAGGGGAGTGGTGTGAAGAGCGTGGGGAGGGAGGAGAAGGGGGTGCAGGGGAGGGAGACGACATACGAGGAGCGCGGGGGAGGGAGAAGAGTTATATGAGGAGGGAGTGGTGTGAGGAGGAGGGAGGAGAGTTATATGAAGAGCGCGGGGAAGGGAGAAGAGTTATATGAGGAGCGCGGGGGAGGGAGAAGAGTAATGTGAGGAGGGAGAAGAGTTGTATGAGGAAGGAGGGGAGTTATATGAGGAGCGCAAGGGAGGGAGAGTTATATGAGGAGGGAGGGGAGTGGTGTGAGAAGCATGGGGGAGGGGAGTGGTGTGAAGAGCGCGGAGAGGGGGATGCGGGGGAGGGGAGTGAGGAGCACGGAGAAGGGAGAAGAGTTATATGTAGAGGGAGGGGAGTGGTGTGAGGATCACAGGGGAAGGAGGGGAGCGGTGTGGAGAGGGGGATGCGGGGGAGGGGAGTTATATGAGAAGTGTGGGGGAGTCGCCGCTGGGTCCTGTGCAGGGTTGTAGTCCTGCTTTGCCATAGTTTATATGGTTGATAGATGAGACCCAATATGGAGCTGGGCCATCGCAGGGTTAATGTTTGACTCTTTGTGATAGGGAAGTGAATGTGCCGATCTCCCCAGATTTTTTTGGACATTCTCAGTGGAAATTTTGTATCAGCTGCTCAGCCAGGAACTGGTTATAAGTTAGTGAACGCTGTGTAATATAATATAATAAGGCCGAGGGTCACATGAGGCGTCTTATGTATAAACTGCAGCCACAGCCGGAAGGTTGTGTAAAACATTAACACATGTTTATTTACAACGAGCCCTGGGACGGCTGAACCCTTCGGCTCCAGGGGACCGCGCCTTGTCTCGAGGGGTCTGCGCCTTGTCTCGAGGGGTCTGCGCCTTGTCTCGAGGGGTCTGCGCCTTGTCTCGAGGGGTCTGCGCCTTGTCTCGAGGGGTCTGCGCCTTGTCTCGAGGGGTCTGCGCCTTGTCTCGAGGGGTCTGCGCCTTGTCTCGAGGGGTCTGCCCATCTATAGGGGCAGAGATCCTGAGACTGACATTTGCAGAATTTTGCATTATTTACTAATGACGCTTCATATACAGGAGACTCCGTAATCGTCCGGCTTCTTGTCCTGTGATAGAAGATGAGTGTTCCCCAACCTGTGACTCTCCAGCTCTTACAAAACTACAACTCCCAGCATGCCCTGACAGTCTTTGGCTTTGTGACAGTGAGCAGCTATGGTTTCAGTCCTGAGTCAGGAAGCTGCCAACCTCTCACCTGCCATCTCCGCCCTTCTTGGCATGGCAGCCATGTTTGGTATTTTTAGCACTGAAGCCGCACGTTACTGATTCATTGTACGTCACTGGGTCACAGACGCTCTGGTAACACTGAGTGCCCGTCAGTCACATGACACACCGCACCCGAGCCCTGGGCATGGCAGACCCCCAACAAAGCCACAGGGGGTCTGCGATGAAGGTTACTTCCATGGGGTCTGATTATGCTGGATCACATCACTGGACGTTTTGGACGTTCACCAAGGGTTTATTGCATTTTCTGCTACAATAATAATAACAACCTGTGCAGTGCAGGTACCTGTCCCCAGGGATGATGCATGGCTATGAGTGTATAGATGTAGATGTGTGTGTGTGTGTGTGTATATATATATATATATATATATATATATATATATATATATATATATATATATATATATATAATCTATATGGACCCCAATCCCTCGTACAGAAGAGAAGTCACTGGTAGCTGTAACACTTGTATCCTCTGCTCTCTCCACCAGCGACCACATGGAGAATATCTGCGGGTATCTGATGAAGTACACCAACCTGGTCACCGGCTGGCAGTACAGGTAGGTGGGGAGGGGACAGCACTCATAATAGGTCATTGTTATTTCTCACATTTATTACAGGCTCCCCATTTAAAGGGAACATTTTTTTCATTTAAATCAACTTGTTTCAGAAAGTTATAGAGATTTGTTGTTTACTTCTATTTACTGCTCTGGACAGTTCCCGACATGGACAGCGGTGGCAGCAGAGAGCACTGTGTCGGACTGGAGAGAATACACCACTTCCTGCAGGATATACAGCAGATGATAAGTACTGGAAGACTGGAGATTTTTAAATAGAAGTAAATTACAAATCTGTATAACTTTCTGACACCTGCAAAATAGAAAACATTCTGCACATCCAAAATAACGTTCCAAAACTTCTGTATCTGTTGTATACAGCTTAAAGAGAGGTTTATGGCGTCCTTAGGGTAGCATAAACTAATGACAGAGATGCTGAACAGAATGATGTATCACTTACATTGCTCTGTGCAGCTGATCCAGAGATCTCCTCCTGAATAACATGGACAATAAGTAGTCCTCTCCATTATGTGCATGAGCCCAGTAGTCCTGGATATTCATGAGCAGCAGCAAACTCTGCCCACCAGCTGCTGATTGGCAGGTGACGCACAGGTGATGCACAGTGTTGGGTAAGTTGGGGTAAGTAATGAGCCCAGTACACCATCAGGCGGCGCGGTATAATACGTCTATGTTGGCTGCGTCACTCAGTTCATGGTTCAGGCTTTCTCTTTCTGTTTTCAGGTTTTTCGTCTTGAACAATGAAGCCGGGCTATTGGAATATTTTGTCAATGAGCAGTCAAAGAACCAGAAGGCGAGGGGCACGGTGCAGCTAGCCGGGGCCGTCATCTCCCCCAGTGATGAAGACTCCCACACGTTCACTGTCAATGCTGCTAGTGGAGAGCTGTACAAGCTGAGAGGTGAGGGGGAATATTAGATAGAGCAGATAGTTAAAGGGGTACGCCACTCAAACATAACTTTTGATATGTTGCTGCCCATGATGAGACTTACAATTCCTTCCATACTTGTTGTTATCTATTTAGTCTCCTTCCCCCGGTTTCCGCTAAAGACACAAAAATCTGTGTGTGAGCCTTTGTTTCTGTCTCCCCCTCCTCGCCCCTCCCTTCTGAGACGGCTGATGTAAACAAGTCCCTGACAGGCTGTATCTGCAACATTGTAGCTTTGTAATGCTGGGAGGATTAATCACAGTGAGATCATTAGCAGCTTGACCTCAAAATAACTCACCCAGCATTATAAAGAAACTACAATGTTGCAGATACAGCCTGCCAGGGACTTGTTTACATCAACAGTCTCAGAATGGAGGGGAAGACTGAGAGAGAGGCTCACACAACCCTATACCTGTAATCCTATATATGTCCCCTACAGCTTCAGACACCAAAGAGCGTCAGCACTGGGTGAGCCGTCTGCAGATCTGCACACAGCACCACACAGAAGCCATCGGCAAGGTGAGGCTGGGACAGGGTCATGCTTGGTGACAGGACGACATGGACGCTCCATTCACTCACGCTCTTCTCTCCTCTGTAGAACAATCCTCCCCTGAAGTCTCGCAGTTTCTCTCTGGCATCTCAGGGCAGCGGCAACTCTCCCGGCTCTCAGCGTCGGCCCAGCCAAAATGCATCGTCGTTCTTCACCATTGGCCACCACCGAGCAGTACCGAGCGGCAGGAAAGCCCTGATGTTACAGCCAGATCACCTGGGAGAAGTGAGGGAGGTGAGTGGGACAGTGGCTCCTCTCTAAGGGTGCGTTTACACGGATTTATCTGACAGATTTTTTGAAGCCAAAGCCAGAAATGTACTATAAGCAGAGAACAGAGGAAAATTACAAAATCTGTCAGATAAATCTGTCTGTGTAAACGCACCATAAGGGGGAGATATGGAAACCATCCGCAGCAGCCGACATCACCGGATCAGTGGTGGTCTGACTGGCGGCATCCTGACAGATTAGACCTTTATGGTTATTGCATCAATCTACTATAAAGATCTTCTATGACAGGGATGGGGAACCTGCGGCCCTCCAGCTGTTGCAAAACTACAATTTCCATCATGCCTGGACAGACAAAGCTTCGCTTTTGCTGTGAAATACATCAGTGCCAGGGAGCAGCTGCCAAAGCAGAAATGTTGGTGCATTATAAGAAATTGTGTTAAACAAAGCAATAACCCTTCAAATCCTTGTACGTCCTCTTCTTAAACACATGGGGGCATCAGGAAGAGAGGGCTCAGTGTTGTGTGTACTGTGTCACATGACACGTAAGAAACTTCTGATGATGTCATTGTCTAAGTTCACCATCTCCGCTCTGCTGTGACCTGGGGCAGCCAAGACCGCACTGGACACCATCACTTTCTGTAGCTGAAGAGCAGTCACAGTATCTCGCCTTCAGGATCCTTTACAGAGTGCTCGGAAAATGTGTAATGTAGAAGTGATGGGACTGATGCACCGGCGACGTGCTGAGTGATCCCGTAACAAGACACCCTCCCCATACTGACCTAGAAATGTATGCAGCAGCGAGGTGAGGGCAGGGTGACTCCGCAGAGGCCTATACAACCTCCCCCCCGCCGAAACAGGAAATATACGTAAGGATAACACTTCCCAAAATATAGATAGTCATACAGACATTCAGTGAGCTGGGGATGCTGGGAGATTCCAGCTCTGCAGAATAGTGAGTGCAGCTCAGCGCCCTGCAATGCCATAGAGAGTTAAAGGGGTCTTCCACTCAAATACAACTTTCCATATGTTGCTGCCCATGGTGAGACTAAAAATGCCTTCTATACTTGTTATTATCTATTCAGTCTCCTTCCCCCAGTTCCCAGCTGCTGCTTTCTGCTGACGACACAAAAATCTGTGTGTGAGGTTTCTCTTTGTCTCCCCCTTTTTCCCCCCTCCCTTCTGAGACGGCTGATGTAAAGAAATCCCTTCCAGGCTGTATCTGCAACATTTTAGCTTCTTTGTGTTGCTGGGAGGATTAATCACAACTTGACCAGTTCATCAGTAACTTGACCTCAGAATAACCTTCCCAGCATAACGAGCTACAATGTTGCAGATACAGCCTGCCAGGGACTTATCAGCCATCTCAGAAGGGAGGGGGGAGGAGAGGGAGACAGAGAGAGAGGCTAACACATTGCTTTTTATGTCTTCAGCAGAAAGCAGCAGCTGAGAACGGGTAAGGAGACTGAATATATAATAACAGTATAATAAGTATGGAAGGGATTGTTAGTCTCACCATGGACAGCAATATGCGGTTATATCTGAGTAGAATATCCCTTTAATAGAGTGCTGACTGAACCTGTGAGGTGTGCTCCTTTCATTCATTACTTTCTCTTCACTTACTTTCTCTGGATTGCGGGGGTCCCAGTTCCCCCCAGTGCGGGGGACCATTCAGCTAGTTATCCCCTATCCATAACTTTTGATAGTTGGACGTACCAATTAAAGGGGTGATCCAGGATTACAAAATCATGACTGCTGTTGTGTGTGGAACTGAGCTGCAATACCACGCATACACTGAGGACAATGGTGGCGCTGTGGGTTTTTCTGTATAACCTTTGTAATGCTTCTGACTTCTGTCCCTTCTGTTGTTTTTTTATCCATAGATGATGACGCGGGCGGAGGGTCAGCAGAGGGAGCTGATGCGCAGCATAGAAGGCCTCCCATCCAGCGGTCACTTCAGCTCCCTGGACCAGGACCTGCTCATGCTGAAGGCCACATCAATGGCCACCATGAATTGCCTGAATGACTGTTTCCACATGTTGTACCAGCAGCACACCGCGTTACAGAAGAGCAGCCTGCCTGCTGGTGAGTGACCCCCCTCCATGATCACAGACCCCCAAGGGGAGGTGCAGTACTGGCCATAGACTTATGATTGCTGTTGACGGATCCTGAATACCGGTTGGTGAGATTGTTGTGGATCTGTGTTGATCCCAGCATGCATTGTTGCTGGTGAATCATGTCTATGGTCCGATGAGGTGTCACATGTCTGTTCATGTAGTAATTCTGATGTCAGACCCCTCCCCCATACATAGACCCCAGATAATTTCCCCACGCCGTAAGCCGCTGCCGGACAATGACTAATAATGAGGTTCTGCCAATATTTGCAGCAAGCTCCATCATGAATTGTTAACATTAGTGGCCGCGGCTCCGAAGCCTCAAACATAAGAATGAGACGTGTGAATAATTTATCCCGGGAGCTGACAGCCGCCTGACTGTAACCGGAGCTCAGGGTGAGGACAGGTCACAGCCGCAGGGGGAACAATCAGGACCCTGATGCTGCAGGGGGTGTGTCTGTGACCCGAGCCCTGTGCCTGCTCCACCTCCTGTATCTAATGTGCTGACACCCGGCCCAGTGTCATGCTGACTGTCTGCTGAGCGCTGTCTGTCCCCGCATTTAGGAAGCACATTCACATTTATTATGTGATTAAAGACACTGGAGCTCTGTGCCGGACTGTGTCCCCTCTGCCCCTGAGCACTGTGCCCGGCTGTGTCTCTTCTGCCCCTGAGCTCTGTGCCCGGCTGTCTCTTCTGCCCCTGAGCACTGTGCCCGGCTGTGTCCCCTCTGCCCCTGAGCACTGTGCCTGGCGGTGTCTCCTCTGCCCCTGAGCTCTGTGCCCGGCTGTCTCTTCTGCCCCTGAGCTCTGTGCCCAGCTGTCTCTTCTGCCCGTAAACGCTGTGCCCGGCGGTCTCTTCTGCCCCTGAGCGCTGTGCCCGGCGGTCTCTTCTGCCCCTGAGCGCTGTGCCTGGCTGTCTCCTCTCTCCCCCGTCCCCTCCCTTTGTCCGGCGGTGTCCTCTCTCCCCCGTACCCTCCCTTTGTCCGGCGGTGTCCTCTCTCCCCCGTCCCCTCCCTTTGTCCGGCGGTGTCCTCTCTCCCCCGTCCCCTCCCTTTGTCCGGCGGTGTCCTCTCTCCCCTGTCCCCTCCCTTTGTCCGGCGGTGTCCTCTCTCCCCCGTCCCCTCCTTTTGTCCGGCGGTGTCCTCTACCCTGTCCCCTCCCTTTGTCCGGCGGTGTCCTCTCTCCCCTGTCCCCTCCCTTTGTCCAGCAGTGTCCTCTCTCCCTTGTCCGGCGGTGTCCTCTCTCTCCCCCGTCCCCTCCCTTTGTCCGGCAGTGTCCTCTCTCCCTTGTCCGGCGGTGTCCTCTCTCCCCCGTCCCCTCCCTTTGTCCGGCGGTGTCCTCTCTCTCCCCCGTCCCCTCCCTTTGTCCGGCGGTGTCCTCTCTCCCCCGTCCCCTCCCTTTGTCCGGCGGTGTCCTCTCTCCCTTGTCCCCTCCCTTTGTCCAGCGGTGTCCTCTCTCCCCCGTCCCCTCCCTTTGTCCGGCTGTGTCCTCTCTCCCTTGTCCGGCGGTGTCCTCTCTCCCCCGTCCCCTCCCTTTGTCAGGCTGTGTCCTCTCTCCCTTGTCCGGCGGTGTCCTCTCTCCCCCGTCCCCTCCCTTTGTCCGCCTGTGTCCCTGACATTGACCGCTGTGTTGAGCTCTTGTCCATCTGCTTCAGCCGTGAAGTACAACTTTCCAGCGAGTGTTTCCGCTCCTCTGTGGTGTCACCTTACCCCTCGGTGTCGGGTTCCCTCTATCAGGTAATCCCATGCAGCGGGCTAATGACGGGGGGCATTGTCTTGTACGAGCTGCTGAGCCGCAGATCATATAGGGCAGCTGGAAGAAGCAGCAGGTTCTCCTGTGCTCCCCCAGATTATTAGGGTGCAGTCCCCTGATCGCTGCACAATGTAGGACGGCTGCACCCCGACTGGATTATGAGCAGCTCTAAGTGCAAAATCCCTTTTCCCTCAGGGGTGACGATAAACTGGTTGGAACCAAAGAGCCTCCTGTCGGAGCATCTGGAGAATGGCGAGGCCCCCCGCTTCCCTGCCGAGGAGAGTAAGGAGCAGGAGCTGCTGATCGAGACGCAGGGAGAGCCGGCGATCAGCCAGCTGAGCAGGGTGAGTGCCGCCACCACCATTACACCCGCCTGTCTGTGGTACCCGGCATTGTGTACAGCTCAGGGTTTACTCCTGCCCTTAGACATGATTGTATGCTGCATCCATGGGCTCTGGGGGGCGCTCTGCCGCTCCAAATGAGAGGAAAAGTTAACCATGGGTCACACCAGGTAATAGGCTTACCATTTATTTAATAAAAAAATGTTAGGGCAATCTCACCAGTAGGTGGCGCTGTAGCGGTAATGGAATATTATTTGCATAGATTGAGCACAGGTTATTTCCCAACAGCGTGGCTTCTGCTCACCCCATCTCACCTCGTGTGACCCCTAGTTATGGGGGTTTCTTGAAGGCCAGGTCTACTTACTAGAAGGCCAGGTCAGTGTTAATATGAAAGCCGGCGTTTGTCTGCATTTTATAACAAGTTTGGTGGCGAACATAGAGAGCTGCGTTGATCAGATTGACCGTTTGCCGTGTTGCACAGCTACAGCGCCATCTAGTGGCAACTTCTAAAAGTTGTATTGAATAAATGGTGAATGCATCAAGTGTCCAAGTCCTGACACCTTGGGGGAGATTTCTCATACTGGTGTAAAGTAGAATTGTCTTTGTTGCCCCTAGCAACCAATCAGATTCCACCTTTCATTTTTCAAAGAGTCTGTGAGGAATGAAAGGTGGAATCAGATTAGTTGCTAGGGGCAACAAAGACAATTCTACTTTACACCAGTTTGACAAATCTCCCACTTTGTGTTTCTGTTCTGCACCATTTTTAAGATTTCTGGGCACATTTATTGTTCACATCCAGAGTCTAGAAACCAACCCCGACCTAGTCCAACACCAGGAGGCAATAGGACGAGACAGGTTTTATCCTTTTGATGTGAACCAGAATGTTTCTAGTAAGTGAAAGACAGTCTAATATGAAAGATGTTGGACCCTCATGTACATTGAGGAGGAGACCCCTGCACTTACAGATATTTCCCGTCATGGGGGGGACGGGGGTGCTGACTGACCCCCTATGTTTGCCCACTGTCAGGAATCAAGGGTCCAGATAGTGGGGGTTAACCGCTGATCATCCCCCACCTGATTCAGCTCCCACTGCTGCATTTTAGCTGTTGCAGAACTACAACTGTCAGCATGCAGTAACAGCATGAGGCTGGAGAGAACTGTATACCTGACCCGTCTGGTAGAGTAGGCCGTCCTCCACGCCCCCTATGTATTTTTTAATTTAGTTTATTGTTTTGTCCCTCACAGGAGCCTGTAGATATAGATCCAGATGAGGAGGTGGAGGACTCGTGTGAGCTGACTGAGGACGATCTGGGGGCGGTGGAGGAGCAGCGCAGCGTCATCCTGCACCTTCTGTCACAGCTGAAGCTCGGCATGGACCTCACACGGGTCAGTGTCTAGCAGTTATATATATATACACCCCCTATATACGCCATCCATTACCGTCGCCTCCACATGAGGGACGTTGTCTCAGGTGGCGCCTCTATATTCTCACTCACTGTGCTGTTTTCAGGTCGTCCTTCCCACCTTCATACTGGAGAAGCGTTCACTGCTGGAAATGTATGCAGACTTCCTGTCCCACCCGGACCTCTTCCTGTCCATCAGTGGGGGGCTCACCCCAGAGGCTCGCATGCTGAGGTTCGTGGAGTATTATCTCACCTCCTTCCACGAAGGACGCAAAGGTGCACTGGCCAAGAAGCCGTATAACCCCATCATCGGGGAGACCTTCCACTGCTCCTGGAGGGTCCCCAAGGACTGTGTGCAGCCCCCCCAAACCTCGGAGACCCTAGTAGATGCCCAGGATCAGACGCCGCAACCTCAGGAGGACTCCGCAGACAAGAAGGACGACTACACGGTTTGCTTTGTGGCTGAGCAGGTCTCTCACCACCCTCCTGTCTCAGGATTCTACGCTGAGTGCCCAGAGCGCAAAATGTGCGTCAACACCCACGTGTGGACCAAGAGCAAGTTCATGGGGATGTCCATCGGAGTCACCATGGTGGGAGAAGGTGATTGGCTGATAACTGTGCGTGTGCCGGACATGAGAGCAGAACAAGGAGACATATAAAAGGTGCACTCACTATTCTGCTAGAAACAGTCAGCAAGCTTGTGCACACCGCCCCCCCCCCCCCCCAAGGGGGTAGTTACTATGTCCTATATCTGATGACTACAGAGCCTGGTGTAAAGATGACATCTCCCAGAATGGAAAATCACCAAACCAGCAGGGAGGCCAGCACTGAAGCTAGCAGAATAGTGAGTGCAGCTCTGGAGTGTAATACAGGATGTAACTTAGGATCAGTAATGTATGTATGCAGCAGAATAGTGAGTGCAATTATGGGTATAAGGTTATGTTCACACTGAGCAAATGTGGCTGCCTCAGTGTGACACTGTTTCTCTATGGGAGGCCTTGTGCCATTCCATGTCAATTCTTTGAGCGGAGAGCGGCAGGAGCAGAGGTGCGCGAGCCCTCCCATAGGGAAACAGTGTCACACTGAGGCAGACAGGATTCCGCCACATTTGCTCAGTGTGAACATACCCTAATATGTTGCTGTGTAAGTTTGGGGTCCTTTCTTGGTCATTGACACCTGAAGCCTAGACGGCCTCCCCCAGATAGTCTCTCTTGTTGGTTCTGATGTCATCCTGATGACCGTCTCCTTCCTTTGGATGTGGATTGCGGTTCAGTTCTCTGGTGATTCTCATAGTTTTGGGACCATTCTCAGTGTTTCATCCTCTTCCCAGGTGTCCTGCACCTCCTGGAGTATGGCGAGGAATACACCTTCACGCTGCCCTGCGCCTACGCCCGCTCCATCCTCACCGTACCATGGGTGGAGCTAGGAGGGAAAGTGAATGTGAACTGCCCCAAGACAGGATACTCTGCAGCCATCACCTTCCACACAAAGCCTTTCTATGGAGGAAAGCTGCACAGGTGAGGCGTGGATGGTGGTGCTGAGTGACCAGGTGATGGCCGTTCACGATCGTCGGAGATTTGAGGATTTTTCTAGCATTGTATGCTTTGTAGCGCTGTGGCCTCGGGGAGCAGGACATGCATCATATACCATGACCTGTTTTCTTAACTTTTCAGGGTGACCGGTGAGGTGAAGCACAACCCGACCAACACGGTGGTGTGCAAGATTCAGGGCGAGTGGAACAGCATCCTGGAGTTCACGTACAGCAACGGAGACACCAGATGTGTGGACCTGACCAAGCTGCCGGTGACGAGGAAGAGGGTGCGGCCGGTGGACAAGCAGGGACCCTTCGAGTCCAGGTAAATAATGAGGCCTGTCAGTAATGTGCTTGTTCTGGAGTTGTCATGGCATCAACTACAAAATTTTCACCTCACCTCATTGTCTCGAATGTGTTGAGGTCATGTGACAGGAAGTCCCTGCAGCGCTGCCGGTTACACAACTCTAGATCAAGCACAACGCGTCCCTGACTCCTATCACAGCCTGTTATAACCTTCTTGTTTCTGGGGCTCCAGGAGGCTTTGGTCTCATGTGACAGAAGCCCTGATGGCGAAAAATATAGAGAAGGCCACGGAGCACAAG
This sequence comes from Dendropsophus ebraccatus, assembly GCF_027789765.1. Lineage (NCBI taxonomy): Eukaryota > Metazoa > Chordata > Amphibia > Anura > Hylidae > Dendropsophus > Dendropsophus ebraccatus. Next base: position 9,089,253 of record NC_091462.1, on the reverse strand, counting down.
AGATCCCTGGAGGAGCGGCAGAGGGCGGAGGAGAGACACCGCACTGAAACTGAGACACCCTGGCAAACAAAGTACTTCTCCAAAGAGGTGAGTCCTGGCGCAATACCAGAGAACTGGAAAACCCTGGAGATCAAGGTGCAGTGATTGATGTCCTATATTCTAGTTACCTCCAGAGCTGCACTCGCTATTCTGCTGTTACATCATAATGAATAGGAAAAAAACAGTAAATAGTTTTCTGCTTATTTTTGGGGCTCTGGGGTCTCGTAGATCCAGCCCTGCTCCATGTCCCCCCTGCGGTGCTGTCTGGAACCCCCCTGAATTTTCTGTTTGTGTTGTTTACAGGGAGACGGCTGGATCTATAACCGCCCTCTATGGAAGAGTTGCAGCTCCGTTGTGTAAACCAGGAGATTCTGGCCATGTCCCAGGTCTGCAGAGGACTGAACCCCAGGAACGGTGTATACAGCCCCCCCTTTCTCCAGAGGGGGCTGTCTTAGTGCCCCTTGTTTTATAACCTCCCGATGCCTCTCTGATCTCACACAGTGAGACGCTGCAGCCGCTCAGGATCATCTCAGCCTGGATACCATGAGGCGACTCCTCCGCTCTGACCTCCCGTCACCTCGTCCAGTATTAGTTTGCCTCTGTCGTTGACCGGTCCCTGAGCCGTGGTGTCTGCGCTGCGGGGGCCCATGTGGCCCCCTCCCTGCACTGAGCAGTCAATGTTCCCGCTCCTTGGCCTCCACGGATGAGGAAATCATCTCAGCTGCGGTCAGAATGTCCCGCTCCGGATGCGACCACAATCTGCTTATGTTCTGCTTATGTTTTGGATTGTTTTACAAATGACGATTAACCCTTTCCCTGCACATGCTGCCTCTGGAACCCCCCTCCCGGGGATGGACTGGGGTAAATGGGCTTTGGGGGTTCAGGCCATGACTATATTAACCCCTCTCCTGCCGCTTCCTGTCAGGTTTACTGAAGACTCTCTGACCATCAGCCACATCTCTACCTGACTGGACGCTGTTTGCGCAGTGATTGGAGGATGATGGGTTCTCTGTACAGTATATGAGTGGTGCCTTATCTCTCTTCTGAATGTCGTCTTCCAATCCGTGTCTGCTCTGGTGTGACCGTCGGGGGGGGGGGGGGGGGGGGGGAAGAGGGCGTCTCCTGCACTGAGAGAACAGATGTCTTACAAACCGTGTGATGGAAGAATGAGAATAAATTGTGAATTGTCTCCATCCCGAGTCATTTCTGGTAGCGGATTGTTTACCGATTTTGGGTCTGCACTGCACCTTCGGCCCTCCAGCTGTTGTAAAACTACAAAACCCATCATGCCTGGACAGCCAAAGCAAAGCTAGGTACGATGGGAATTGTAGTTTTGCAACAGCTGGAGGGCTGAAGGTTCCTCATCCCTGGTGTAGAACTATAGACCTAGGAACATGTGAAGAGAAGCAGCTGCTCATATCACTCATTGTAGTCTGAAACATCAGATCTGCGGACTGCCATGACCCACCTCAGGAATTACACCACACCCTGTCTTATTACGGTGTGAGGAGGAGTAGAGTTGTGTTCATTTGTGTTTAGGATTGCTACCAGATCCCATTAGAAGTTTTAGGGGTACTCCACTCAAACATAACTTCTGATATTTTGCTGCCCATGGTGAGACTAAGGGTCCTATTCCATGGGCCGAGCAGGGCCCGATCAATGATGTAAACGAGCGCCGATCTGCTAGATCAGCGCTCGTTTACTGGGCCTATTCCACGGCCCCGATTATCCGTAAGCGAGGGGTGCAGGGACATCGTTACCGATGTCCTTGCAGCAGCTGTAATACATTACCTGGTAGGACTTCTCCTCCGCTCTGTCTTCCTCCCCGGGTCCCGCTCGCAGCATCAACTCCGATGACAGCTCAGTCAGGCCGCTCCGGAGCTGCTGATGCTGCGCGCGGGACCCGGGGAGGAAGACAGAGCGGAGGAGAAGTCCTACCAGGTAATGTATGATGCTGCGAGCGGGACCCGGAGAGGAAGACAGAGCGGAGGAGAAGTCCTGCCAGTTTATGTATGGTGCTTCTCAAATCGTGGGTCGCCCAACGCGCACCGCTATTCCACCGTAGCAATGCCCGTTGGGTGACCGATGATTTTAGGTCTGGCCCTAAATAAACGATCAGCCAATGACACGATCATCGGCTGATCGTTTTCTCTATTCCACCGAGCGACAATCGGCTGAATCGGGCCGATTATCGCTCCCGTGGAATAGGCCCCTAACAATCTCTTCCATACTTGTTATTATCTATTCAGTCTCCTTTCCCCAGTTCTCAGCTGCTGCTTTCTGCTGAAGACACACAAATCTGTGTCTGAGCTTTTCTCTCCATCTCCCCCCCCCCCCCCCCCTTCGCATTCTGACAGAACTGATGTAAACTAGTTTCCGGCAGGCTGTATCTGTAACATTGTAGTTTCCTTGTAATGCTGGGAGGGTTATTCTGAAGTAGCCCTCCCAGCATTACAAAGAAGCTACAATGTTGCAGATAAAGCGTGCCAGGGACTTGTTTCCATCAGCTGTCTCAGAAGGGAGGAGGAGGAGACAGGCTCACACACAAGTTTTTGTGTCTTCAGCAGAAAGCAGCAGCTGAGAACTTGGGGAAGGAGACTGAATAGATAATAAGTATTAAAGCAATTGTTAGTCTCACCATGAGCAGTTACATATCAAAAGTAATGTCTGGGTGGAATACCCCTTTAATGGGGCATGTTCGGTGGCTTGTGTCCATCTTGTTCACCTGTTTTTCTGCTTCTATGACAGAAAGGGAGGAGACAATTGCTCTGCCGTATATAATAACCCAACTGCAGATGTGGTTTATGCTTTATATAAAATAACTGGATAAATAGATCAGAAGTCGCCACCATCATGTCGCAATGATTATGCTGTTGTGTTCTTCATAGAAGATTTTGGGGCTCACAACTGGAAAATATCGTACCCCATTGTTATTGTGCGTTAAATGTTTCTAATTATAAATGCCCATTGTATATAATATCCTGGTGATTACAGTGGGGAAATAAGTGTATGATACGCTGCTGATATTGCACATTTTCCCACCTACACAGGCCGGAGAGGGGGTAACATTTCTGGTTGGAAACTTTACCTGTGAAGCATTTCGTTCCTATCGGGATTCTGCTAATCAGGCTGCGGGCTTTGAAGTCTGCTCCTCTCCCTGCCGCTCCTCCCCGGGTGCTGGAAAAAGCTGGATCCAATCATGGGAAAGTTTCCCAGGACTGGATTAATCTTTTCCCGGCACCTGGGGAGGAACGGCAGGGAGCGGAGCCAAATTCCGATAGGAACGAAGCACTTTGTTCCTACTGTAAATTCACTCATCTCTAATCCTTACCCCACAAGGCGAGTACTTGCATGGAGCCCCAGACTGAGGAAAATGTAGTCATCTTCTGTTTCCTCTATTCTCTAATAATTGCCCCAACAGTGCTGCCTTCTCACCAAGCTGCTTGCCTATTGTCCTGTAGCCCATCCCAGCCTTGTGCAGATCTACAAATTGTCTCTGGTGTCCTTAGACAGCACTTTGGTCTTTGCCATGGTGGAGAGGTTCGACTGTGACGGAGTGTGTGAACAGGTGAAGAGATAAAACGGGTGCAGGTAATCCAGGTAATAAGGGCAGAGGAGGAGGAGCTTCTTATAGAGACACTGACAGCTCTGTGAGAGGCAGCAGTCCTGCTGGTCAGTGATCAAATCCTTATTCCATGTAATAAAATGGTGAATATTTATAAATCCTACAATGTGATTATCTGGAATGTTCTATAGATTCTGTCTCTCACAGGTGACGTGTTATGATAAAACTTACACCTCTCCATTCTTTGTAGGTGCGAAAACGTATAAAATCTGCAGTGTATGAAATACTTATTTTCCCCACTGTATGCCTGGGACTGTCCAGCAAATGTGCAGACCCATCATGTGTGGCGCGGTACCATTATAGAGATAGTGTGGCACCATCAGCAGCTGCCGCTTGTATGTAACTGCAGACATTTGATGGCCGCTCAGGTTTAACACTGGTTGGAGTTCATGTTTCTGCTGCCGTCACAGTCCGTCTGTCTCATTATGAGGAAGCGTTCGGCCACGCAGTGAGCGGTCAGACGAGCCTCGGGGTCATGGTCCCAGCACTCTGTGATTGTGTCACATAGGATGTCTAGACCCTGCAAAGAAGGTCAGAGGTTAGTGGGGTCAATATACAGCGCATGAGTAAGGAAGCCCCGCCTTCCGAAACGTCGCGCGGCAGGGAGAGGACGCCTAACCTCTAGCTACCTCCAGTGCTCTGACTACACACAGCCGAACCTTGTATATTGCTTCCAAATAAAGAAGTCAAGATGAAGACTACTGAAACGTGAGTGTACTCTTCATACATTGCACACTCACTGCAGAAAGTTAAAGGTGAACGATAGGATACACAAACTATCACAGGGTCAATATACAGGTCAGGGTTGGTCCCCTGTAATCCGTCCTATAACGTGGATGACTGAACATGAGATCACACTGGATCCCGATCCCTCCACAGTCTCACCGGGTGCCTCCTCCAGCTGTCAGGAATGTCCGGCCGTCCTCGTCCGTGTAACACCACGTCTCTCATGGTCTCCACACATGGCCGCTCCAGAACCATCGACCCAAAGGGCAGCTCATAGTTCTTCACTTCTGAGGGGGCAAATAAGCAGAGAGATCTGTAAAATAGATTCCTTAGAGCAGTGTGCCCCCAACTTGTGGCCCTCCAGCTGTTCCTCACCTCCGATGGCGTCACACCGAGATACCATTTCCCACAATACTAGAGCCAAGGAGTACACGTCCATTTGTTTGAAGGACTCCATATCCTCCAGGTTCACCCGGGACTCAAGAACCTCTGGAGCCATGTAACGGGCTGTCCCAACCTACACAGGATATAGAAAGGGTCTCCATAATTACATCATGTGACTATGACATCACCTCCACCTCTTCCAATAATATATAGTGTGACTATGACATCACCTCCACCTCTTCCAATAATATATAGTGTGACTATGACATCACCTCCACCCCTTCCATTAATATATAGTGTGACTATGACATCACCTCCACCCCTTCCAATAATATATAGTGTGACTATGACATCACCTCCACCTCTTCCAATAATATATAGTGTGACTATGAAATCACCTCCACCCCTTCCATTAATATATAGTGTGACTATGACATCACCTCCACCTCTTCCAATAATATATAGTGTGACTATGACATCACCTCCACCTCTTCCAATAATAAATATTGTGACTATGACATCACCTCCACCCCTTCCATTAATATATAATGTGACTATGACATCACCTCCACCTCTTCCAATAATATATAGTGTGACTATGACATCACTTCCGCCTCTTCCAATAATATTTAGTGTGACTGACATCACCTCCACCTCTTCCAATAATATATAGTGTGACTATGACATCACCTCCACCTCCTCCAATAATATAGTGTGACTATGACATCACCTCCACCCCCTCCAATAATATATAGAGTGACTATGACATCACCTCCACCCCCTCCAATAATATATAGAGTGACTATGACATCACCTCCACCTCCTCCAATAATATATAGAGTGACTATGACATCACCTCCACCTCTTCCAATAATATATAGTTTGACTATGACATCACCTCCACCTCCTCCAATATATAGTGTGACTATGACATCACCTCCACCTCTTCCAATAATATATAGTTTGATTATGACATCACTCCACCCCCTCCAATAATATATAGTTTGACTATGACATCACCTCCACCCCCTCCAATAATATAGTGTGACTATGACATCACCTCCACCCCCTCCAATAATATATAGTGTGACTATGACATCACCTCCACCCACTTCAATAATATATAGTGTGACTATGACATCACCTCCACCCCCTCCAATAATATATAGTGTGACTATGACATCATCTCCACCTCTTCCAATAATATATAGTGTGACTATGACATCACCTCCACCCCCTCCAATAATATATAGTGTGACTATGACATCACCTCTACCTCTTCCAATAATATAGTGTGACTATGACATCACCTCCACCATTAATATATAGTGTTACTATGACATCACATCCACCCCCTCCAATAATATATAGAGTGACTATGACATCACCTCCACCTCTTCCAATAATATATAGTGTGACTATGACATCACCTCCACCTCTTCCAATAATATATAGTGTGACTATGACATCACCTCCACCTCTTCCAATAATATATAGTGTGACTATGACATCACCTCCTACATTCAGTGTAATAATGATGTAACATCACACCTTCCATATAATGTCACTGTGATAGGGCTGGGAGGCTAATAGTGAACAAACAAAACTGGGCATGGCCTCGGTTAACCGTCCTGATCTCCTGCAGGCCATTTTTTTCATGCCTTCCTGCAGTCTGGCAGCAGATTTTTACTTCACTGCAAGATTGTGGTGACAGATCTCGGCATGCCGCACGAAGGCCGCAGCATGTGAGGGAAGGGCCACTTGCTGCGTGAGGGGAGTGTGCCCTCAGCTCAGGTGAGGAGGAGACTGTGCCTATTGTGTAGAGCAGTGATTTTCAACTAGTGTGCCGCGACACATGGTCGGGTGTGCCGCGGGGAAAGTTCCCCAAACTATGGTGCCCCTGTGTTTTGTCCCCTGGCAATACGCAGCGAAACATGGGGGAGAGAAGCACAGGAGAGAAGCATGGGGGAGAGAAGCAGGGGGGAGAAGTATGGTGGAGAGAAGCACAGGAGAGAAGCATGGGGGAGAGAAGCACAGGAGAAAAGCAGGGGGGAGAAGTATGGTGGAGAGAAGCACAGGAGAGAAGCATGGGGGAGAGAAGCACAGGAGAGAAGCAGAGGGGAGAAGTATGGTGGAGAGAAGCACAGGAGAGAAGCATGGGGGAGAGAAGCACAGGAGAGAAGCAGGGGGGAGAAATATGGTGGAGAGAAGCACAGGAGAGAAGCAGGGGGGAGAAGCATGGGGGAGAGAAGCAGGGGGAGAAGTATGGTGGAGAGAAGCAGGGGGGAGAAGTATGGTGGAGAGAAGCACAGGAGAGAAGCATTGGGAAAAGTATGGTGGAGAGAAACACAGGAGAGAAGTAGGGGGGAGAAGTATGGTGGAGAGAAGCACAGGAGAGAAGCATGGGGGAGAGAAGCACAGGAGAGAAGCATGGGGGAGAGAAGCACAGGAGAGAAGCAGGGGGGAGAAGTATGGTGGAGAGAAGCACAGGAGAGAAGCATGGTGGAGAGAAGCAGAGGGGAGAAGTATGGTGGAGAGAAGCACAGGAGAAAAGCAGGGGGGAGAAGTATGGTGGAAAGAAGCACAGGGGGGAGAAGAAAACAAGCCCAGGTTTCACACTGAGTGAGTATAAATACATTTAGAATCTATATTATTAACTATATGTATAATATGTACTGTTTTAGCGCCATTTTGTGCCATTATGGTGTGCCCCTGGATTTTTTAAGTATAAAAAGTGTGCCGCGGCTCAAAAAAGGTTGAAAATCACTGGTGTAGAGGAAAAGGGGCACCTGGCTGGGGCAGAGGGAGTACATGGCCGAGGCAGAGGGGGCACCTGGCTGGGGCAGAGGGGGCACCTGGCCGAGGCAGAGGGGGCACCTGGCCGAGGCAGAGGGGGCACCTGGCCGGGGCAGAGGGGGCACCTGGCCGAGGCAGAGGGGGCACCTGGCCGAGGCAGAGGGGGCACCTGGCCGGGGCAGAGGGGGCACCTGGCCGAGGCAGAGGGGGCACCTGGCCGAGGCAGAGGGGGCAACTGGCCGAGGCAGAGGGGGCACCTGGCTGGGGCAGAGGGAGTACATGGCCGAGGCAGAGGGGGCACCTGACTGGGGCAGAGTACGGCAGAATATTCCCGTGTAACCTATTCATGGACAGAGCCTGCTGGGCAGCACTGATGCTGTATACAGGAGAACATTGTGTGCAGTGTAGGGTATATGGCTGTATTCCAGTTGACCTCTTGTTCTTTTCTATGTCCTACCTGTCCACTGTTGGCAAAGTCATCTGCTGTAAGTGACGGATCCAGACGGAGGGCAATGCCAAAGTCACACAGTGCACACTCGGAGTCACTCTTCACGAGGATGTTGCTGCTTTTGATGTCGCGGTGAGCTATAGCCACCTTGGAGGCGCCACACGGGGTGTAGTCGCTGTGCAGATGAGCTACTCCACTTACAATGGAGCCGGCCATGTCCAGAAGAGACGTCCAGCTCAGGAGGTGTCGGGACAGGTAGTCCTTGAGGTTGCCCCTGGCATGGTAGGCTGTGATGATCCAGTACTCCTTGTGCAGGCTGCTGCCACGCTCCTCCATAGTGATGAACTGCAGCACGTTCTCATGCTTCAGGTTGGCGTCGGTGAAGATGCTGCTCTCGTTCTTCCAGGAGGAGTATTCCTGTGCAGGGAAGATCTTCACGGCCACCATCTCATAGTGCCCGGACTCGGTGTGTTTCAGCTTGGCTCTCCACACCTCAGCGAAGCGCCCCTTCCCAACACGATGGTCGAGCTCTATGGGAAGCAGCTCGGTGTTGTGATTGATGGTGTTGGCGCAGGCCGTACTTATATTACACTGAGAGGCGGACATCAGCGATGAGGAGAACCGGCAGAAATCATGGCCCGGCCTCCGGCTCTGTAAGGGGACACTGCCTCTCCCCAGCCATGACTTGGGCCTCTTCCTCAGCCTGTGGGTGCGGTAAAGGTAGAAGAGGCCGGTGACAGTTATTGCCAGCAGGAGAGGAGGAAGCAAACTGATGGCGGCCACCGGCACGGCCTCACGGCTATGGAGTAGCGAGTAACCTGGTGGGAGACATGAGAGAAATAGGAGGATGCACAGTATAAAGTCTATAGTATATAGCATTCTTATGTGGGAACCACAGGAGCTTCTTACATGGACACTGCTCCTGCTATGTGGTCAGTGTACGGCACTCCTATATGTATGATCCTGCTATGTGGACAGTGTACAGCACTATTATGTGCATTATCCTGCTATGTGTTCAGTGTACGGCACTCCTATATGTATGATCCTGCTATGTGGTCAGTGTATGGCACTCCTATATGTATGATCCTGCTATGTGGTCAGTGTACGGCACTCTTATGTGTATGACCCTGCTTTGTGGTCAGTGTATGGTACTCTTATGTGTATGACCCTGCTATGTGGTCAGTGTACAGCACTCTTATGTGTATGATCCTGCTATGTGGTCAGTGTACGGCACTCCTATATGTATGACCCTGCTATGTGGTCAGTGTACGGCACTCCTATATGTATGGTCCTGCTATGTGCATATACTTTATATTTTAACACACAACCCCCTCTCCCGGCCAAAATCATGTGACCGCTGGTCGGCACTCTTATGTGTATGACTCTGCTATGTGGTCAGTGTACAACACTCTTATGTGTATGGTCCAGCTATGTGGTCAGTGTACGGCACTCCTATATGTATGTTCCTGCTATGTGGTCAGTGTACGGCACTCTTATGTGTATGACCCTGCTATGTGGTCAGTGTACGGCACTCTTATGTGTATGACCCTGCTATGTGGTCAGTGTACAGCACTCTTTTGTGTATGATCCTGCTATGTGGTCAGTGTACGGCACTCCTATATGTATGATCCTGCTATGTGGTCAGTGTGCGGCACTCCTATATGTATGATCCTGCTATGTGGTCAGTGTATGGCACTATTATGTGTATGACCCTGCTACGTGGTCAGTGTACGGCACTCTTATGTGTATGACCCTGCTATGTGGTCAGTCTATGGCACTCTTATGTGTATGACCCTGCTATGTGGTTAGTGTACAGCACTCTTATGTGTATGGTTCTTCTATGTGGTCAATGTATAGCACTCTTATGTGTATGGCTCTTCTATGTGGTCAGTGTATGGCACTCTTATGTGTATGATCCTGCTATGTGGTCAGTGTACGTCACTCCTACATGTATGACCCTGCTATGTGGTCAGTGTACGGCACTCTTATGTGTATGACCCTGCTATGTGGTCAGTGTACAGCACTCTTATGTGTATGATCCTGCTATGTGGTCAGTGTACGGCACTCCTACATGTATGACCCTGCTATGTGGTCAGTGTACAGCACTCTTATGTGTATGACCCTGCTATGTGGTCAGTGTACAGCACTCTTATGTGTATGACCCTGCTATATGGTCAGTCTATGGCACTCTTATGTGTATGACCCTGCTATGTGGTTAGTGTACAGCACTCTTATGTGTATGGTTCTTCTATGTAGTCAATGTACGGCACTCTTATGTGTATGATCCTGCTATGTGGTCAGTGTACAGCACTCTTATGTGTATGATCCTGCTATGTGGTCAGTGTACAGCCCTCCTACATGTATGACCCTGCTATGTGGTCAGTGTACGACACTCTTATGTGTATGGTCCTGTTATGTGCATATACTTTATATTTTAACACACAACCCCCTCTACTGGCCATGATCATGTGACCACGGGTCGGTGACCCAGGCCCTCGGTGACCCCCTCCTCACCATTACTCTGGTTGTAGAATATGAGTTTGTCGTTGCACTCCTGCTCCTCCACACAGCCGCATATATAGAGGAGTCCGGAGTCTGCGGACATCGCCTGCATCACACACCGGGCCGTGTTGTAGCTGGGGAGCAGGATGTTCTCCAGGGGGAGGTGGGGATGGTGGCAGAGGGTCATCACCTGGACGCTCTCATTGTCCTGCTTCCTGTAAGAGAGGAGCTGCATGAGATCAGGACCCAAACCTGACAGCACAGGGGGGTGGGGGGCCTGGTGCTGCATGTGGGGGTGTATGGGGGGCAGCCCCTCCATTCTCCATGTTCCCAGTTCCCAGAATGCAAATCACCAGAATATACAATGAACATGCAGGATACCCTGAAAGGTGTGACTGCAGCTCTGGATGTGACTGGAGTAATATAACGCAGTGGAGCTGCACAGAACATCTAACACACACACTTTCAGGATGGGGATTTATAATGGAATTAATGGGATTTTCCAGGTTTCCCGGACATAATGTAGTCAGCTGACTCAGCTGGACCCTGCACCACCGAGCACGGCCAAGTGTGACAGAACGATGTGCAGCCCTGTGATAGACCTTAGTGTTTCCTTCCCTCCCATGTGCAGGATGTCAGTGAATGGAACACATCTTATATCCAGAGGCCTCGTCCTGCTCACATGGCAGGATACAAAGCTCACTCCTACACTGATACATTGTGACGAATCCTCACCAGTGTCAGGTCAGGACAGGATTACAGTCTCTGGATGTGATCAGGAAAGTTACCACTCACTGAAAGCAAACAGAGATCTAGAAAAAGCTTTCCGGATAAGACAGAGGGTGATGATGGGGGTAGCGGAGGCTGGGAGTGATGCTTCCTTACCAGACGGTGACGCAGATCTCTTCTGTGGTTTCGCAGTAGGAGCTCAGGCTGCAGTTGGTGTAGCAGACGCCGCCATCACACACCGGGTGAGAGTTATCACACCATTTACACAGGTTTGTCCTTGTGTTTCGGTGAGCGAAGGCCAGTGACACTGCGGGGAACACGAGTAACAGAGTCATCATCGAGTGAGTGTCAGATATCAAGAGCTCCCCTATAAATACTAAGAGGACTGTCATATAAGTCAGATATGCAGGTCGGAAATCACTATGTCTGACTGTAAACCTGTCTGACTGTACAATATGTCTGACTGTATGCTATGTCTGACTGTAAACCTGTCTGACTACACCATGTCTGACTGTACACTGTGTCTGACTGTACACCATGTCTGACTGTACACTATGTCTGACTGTACACTGTGTCTGACTGTACACTATGTCTGACTGTACACTGTCTGACTGTACACTATGACTGTTCACCTGTCTGACTGTACACTACGTCTGACTATGCCATGTCTGACTGTACACTATGTCTGACTAATCACCATGTCTGACTGTACACTATGTCTGACTGTACTCCTGTCTGACTAATCACGTCTGACTGTACACTATGTTTGACTGTACGCCTGTCTGACTGTACACTATGACTGTTCACCTGTCTGAATGTACACTATTGTCTGACTATGCCATGTCTGACTGTACACCATGTTTGACTGTACTCCTGTCTGACTAATCACCATGTCTGACTGTACACCTGTCTGACTGTACACCTCTGACTGTATGCTATGACTGTACACCTGTCTGACTGTACACTATGTCTGAATGTACGCAATGACTGTACACTATGTCTGACTGTACACCATGTTTGACTGTACTGTCTGACTAATCACCATGTCTGACTGTACACCTGTCTGACTGTACACTATGTCTGTACACCTGTCTGACTGTACACCTCTGACTGTATGCTATGACTGTACACCTGTCTGACTGTACACTATGTCTGACTTACGCTATGACTGTACGCTATGACAGGATGACACTTGAGAAGGAAACCAGTCCGGTTTGGAAACGCGTTGTGTCGCCATGAATGTTTTAATTATCAATACATTTTTTTGGGACCTGCGCCCTACGTACCCTGGTTGGAGGGAGGTCGATTTGCTTCATGTTATCAATCTTGTATGGTAATTCCTGGGAGTGGCAGCGATCCTAACATATGCGATATTGAGTGTTGTGCCTCTTATTGCACAACGCTATCAGGTGAGAGTTTTTTATTTCATCTCTCTCACCAACCAATTATACTCCTGATCTATGCTATGGAGCGCTGTTCTAATTTCTTTTTGATTGTACCCCTGTCGGACTGTACACTATGTCTGACTGTACGCTATGACTGTTCATCTGTCTGACTGTACACTATGTTTGATGTACACCATGTCTGACTGTACACCATGTCTGACAGATGCTCTCTGTCTTCTCCTTTATTTTAATATCATAGCATCATCATTGTATATTCCTTAGGGAAACAACATAAGGAGTCTCTAGCTAATTATTAAGACAACGGCCCCCTGAGTGCGACAGCCTATCCCCAGTATATAGAGGTTTACATAGGAGAAACAGGGACAGGATCCGGTGCTGGGCCATCCTTATCAGAACACATATATTTTGTTTTAGATACACAGGTCTGCCTTATACTAGAGTGACCTCCAGAGCTGCATTCACTGTTCTGTTGTTACATCAGGTGTTAAACTCTAGTAACCACCAGAGCTGCATTCATGATTCTGCTGTTAAATCAGGTGTTATCCTCCAGAGCTGCAGTCATTATTCTGCTGTTACATGAGGTGGTGATGGATAAGGCATGACGATGTAACAGCAGAATAGTGAGTGCAGCTCAGGAGGATGAGACATGATGTAACAGCAGAATACTGAGTGCAGCTCTGGAGGATGAGACATGATGTAACAGCAGAATACTGAGTGCAGCTCTGGAGGTAACTGGACATGATGTAACAGCAGAATAGTGAGTGCAGCTCAGGAGGATGAGACATGATGTAACAGCAGAATAGTGAGTGCAGCTCTGGAGGTAACTGGACATGATGTAACAGCAGAATAGTGAGTGCAGCTCAGGAGGATGAGACATGATGTAACAGCAGAATACTGAGTGCAGCTCTGGAGGTAACTGGACATGATGTAACAGCAGAATAGTGAGTGCAGCTCAGGAGGATGAGACATGATGTAACAGCAGAATAGTGAGTGCAGCTCTGGAGGTAACTGGACATGATGTAACAGCAGAATAGTGAGTGCAGCTCAGGAGGATGAGACATGATGTAACAGCAGAATACTGAGTGCAGCTCTGGAGGTAACTGGACATGATGTAATGAGGTGTATATAGAGTATGGAGTCATCTCATTCCTCTGACTGGGGTCTTGCTGGGATGCTGTGAGCTGTTTCCTTCCAATAACATCTGGACGCCGCTGGTCTCTGTATGGCGGATTATTACGGCGCCATCCTCAGCTGACATTAATTAGCCTATTGATGAGGATGTGGCTCTTGTTATAAACATCTGTTAACTGTCTGAGAACCGCAACGCAGCCGAGAAGGATCACAAGCGGCAGATCCACAATGTGTGGCATGTACAAAGAGAATATATACAGTAATGTGCAAAAGTATTCACTCCTTCTCTCCTATATGAACCTATTCTCATTATAACTTGTTTTACGTATACACAGGCATCCTGTCAACTGTACGACTTACAGGGTAGATCTGCAAAAAAGGTTTTCTTTCAGATCAACTGCTGCCAGAAAGTGCAAGAGATTTGTAATTGACTTCTTATAAAAAAAGAAAATCTCCAGTCTTCCAGTACTTATCTGCTGCTGTATGTCCTGCAGGAAGTGGTGTATTCTCTCCAGTCTGACACAGTGCTCTCTGCTGCCACCTTTGTCAATGTAAGGAACTGTCCAGAGCAGGAGAGGTTTTCTATGGGGATAGTTCCTGACATGGACAGAGGTGGCAGCAGAGAGCAGACTGAAGATAATACACCAATTCATGCAGGACATACAGCAGCTGATAAGTACTGGAAGACTGGAGATTTTTCAATAGAAGTAACTTACAAATCTCCGGCACCAGTTGATTTAAAAAATTTTTTGATGGAGAACCACTTTCAATGCTGAATTATACCCCAGAGCTGCACTCACTATTCTGCTGGTGGGGTCACTGTGTACATACATTACATTACAGATTCTGTACTGATCCTGAGTTACATCCTGTATTATACTCCAGAGCTGCACTCACTATTCTGCTGGTGGGGGTCACTGTGTACATACATTACATTACAGATTCTGTACTGATCCTGAGTTACACCCTGTATTATACTCCAGAGCTGCACTCACTAGATTGGTGGCAGTGGAGAGCGTGCTCTTTTCTTCCTACTTTACAGTAATAGATTGTCACCCCAAGAATGTGCCTGTAATATTGATATATTCCTGCAAGAAGTCTTCTGTCAATCTGTCTAATGGGCAATGATGTCATAAAACCTTCAGACACGAGTGGGACCCTGGTGATCCTCAGGCACATGGCCAGTAAGGAGATGGTGCTGGATATACAGAAGAACTGAGAGTTGTAAAGGATTCTGGGTCGGCAGCAGCAGAAAATGGTACAGAAGGGGTCAGGTAGGCAAGTGTAGTGCGAGAAACAGGCACAGGATAGATATAATAGAAGAAACATAACACACCTCCACTCAGGAACACAAGGAAGCAACAATGCTCAGGTAAGGAGGGATGGGCAGAGCAACCTTACATAGGTGCAGAAGAAACAGGATGGAAGGGAGAAGAGTAATGATAAGGAACACATTGGCCCTTTAAACCTAAGATGGCACGTGTACATGCCCTACAGGACAGTGGAGGAACTGCAGCAGTGCTGGAATCATGGAGAACAGGTCAGGAGGAGGAAGGAAGAGGGCATGGACCATACGTGGAGTGTGGCAAAGGAGTGGGCCATGAGCGGAGAGAAGAATGAGCAGGACTGCCCGGCAAGAAGTGAGTGCAGGGACATAGCCAGTAACTCCAGGTGGATTTACACTTCTTACAATGAGTCTCTACCACCATCTTAGTGGCACTGCCATGGGGAGGCAAATGGCCCCATCATGTTCCTGGGCATAGGGGAAGTCACTGTGGTGTTTAGGAAGAAGAATAAAGTAAAGACCCCCTCAGATTATATTTGGGGCAGGTTCATGGATGATTAATTCGTACCATGGTCTGGGGGCGAGGATTGGGCTTAGCTTCTGAGGTGGAAAACAAGTTACATCCCTGGATCACATGATCAGGATACATGAGAGCGGAGAACAGTCTCTGATATGAAGACCAATAAGAAGGGGGCAACACCTATAATCACCAGGCGAGAAACCCCTGGAGAGTGGGGAGACCCTCTGGGAGAAAGCGCTCATCAGGAGGCACAGAAGTCAGAGAGATGGGGGTCTCCTACACCTGGTAATAGGGTAAATACATAGAACACCCTAATACTTAGAGGGACCTTTGTAGACTAAGCAGAGAGGATAGGTAACACCTAGGAAGAAAGACACTTATGTATCCTGTACACCGATCCTGGCTGTCAGGAGACCCCCCCCCTCCACTTCATATAGGCAACCTCATCAATCTCAGTAGTGTCACCTCATACATCCCCTATATATAGTGTCCTCATCACTCCCCCTATATATAGTCTCTCAGTATAGTGTCCTCATCACTCCCCTATATATAGTGTCTCAGTATAGTGTCCTCATCACTCCCCTATATATAGTGTCTCAGTATAATGTCCTCATCACTCTCCTATATATAATGTCTCAGTATAGTGTCCTCATCACTCCCCTATATATAGTGTCTCAGTATAATGTCCTCATCACTCTCCTATATATAATGTCTCAGTATAGTGTCCTCATCCCTTCTCCTATATATAGTGTCTCAGTATAGTGTCCTCATCACTCTCCTATATATAGTGTCTCAGTATAGTGTCCTCATCACTCCCCCTATATATATAGTGTCTCAGTATAGTGTCCTCATCACTCCCCCTATATATAGTGTCTCAGTATAGTGTCCTCATCACTCCCCCTATATATAGTCTCTCAGTATAGTGTCCTCATCACTCCCCTATATATAGTGTCTCAGTATAGTGTCCTCATCACTCCTCTATATATAGTGTCTCAGTATAGTGTCCCCTATATAGTGTCTCAGTATAGTGTCCTCATCACTCCCCCTATATATAGTGTCTCAGTATAGTGTCCTCATCACTCCCCTATATATATAGTGTCTCAGTATAGTGTCCTCATCACTCCCCTATATATATAGTGTCTCAGTATAGTGTCCTCATCACTCCCCTATATATATAGTGTCTCAGTATAGTGTCCTCATCACTCCCCTATATATAGTGTCTCAGTATAGTGTCCTCATCACTCCCCTATATATAGTGTCCTCATCACTCCCCTATATATAGTGTCTCAGTATAGTGTCCTCATCACTCCCCTATATATATAGTGTCTCAGTATAGTGTCCTCATCACTCCCCTATATATAGTGTCTCAGTATAATGTCCTCATCACTCTCCTATATATAATGTCTCAGTATAGTGTCCTCATCACTCCCCTATATATAGTGTCTCAGTATAATGTCCTCATCACTCTCCTATATATAATGTCTCAGTATAGTGTCCTCATCCCTTCTCCTATATATAGTGTCTCAGTATAGTGTCCTCATCACTCTCCTATATATAGTGTCTCAGTATAGTGTCCTCATCACTCCCCCTATATATATAGTGTCTCAGTATAGTGTCCTCATCACTCCCCCTATATATAGTGTCTCAGTATAGTGTCCTCATCACTCCCCCTATATATAGTCTCTCAGTATAGTGTCCTCATCACTCCCCCTATATATAGTGTCTCAGTATAGTGTCCTCATCACTCCTCTATATATAGTGTCTCAGTATAGTGTCCCCTATATAGTGTCTCAGTATAGTGTCCTCATCACTCCCCCTATATATAGTGTCTCAGTATAGTGTCCTCATCACTCCCTATATATATAGTGTCTCAGTATAGTGTCCTCATCACTCCCCTATATATATAGTGTCTCAGTATAGTGTCCTCATCACTCCCCTATATATATAGTGTCTCAGTATAGTGTCCTCATCACTCCCCTATATATAGTGTCTCAGTATAGTGTCCTCATCACTCCCCTATATATAGTGTCCTCATCACTCCCCTATATATAGTGTCTCAGTATAGTGTCCTCATCACTCCCCTATATATATAGTGTCTCAGTATAGTGTCCTCATCACTCCCCCTATATATATAGTGTCTCAGTATAGTGTCCTCATCACTCCCCTATATATAGTGTCTCAGTATAGTGTCCTAATCACTCCCCTATATATAGTGTCTCAGTATAGTGTCCTCATCACTCCCTCTATATATAGTGTCTCAGTATAGTGTCCTCATCACTTCTCTATATATAGTGTCTCAGTATAGTGTCCTCATCACTCCCCTATATATAGTGTCTCAGTATAGTGTCCTCATCACTCCCTCTATATATAGTGTCTCAGTATAGTGTCCTCATCACTCCTCTATATATAGTGTCTCAGTATAGTGTCCTCATCCCTCCCCCTATATATAGTGTCTCAGTATAGCGTCCTCATCACTCCCCCTATATATAGTGTCTCAGTATAGTGTCTCAGTATAGTGTCCTCATCACTCCCTATATATATAGTGTCTCAGTATAGTGTCCTCATCACTCCCCCTATATATTGTGTCTCAGTATAGTGTCCTCATCACTCCCCCTATATATAGTGTCTCAGTATAGTGTTCTCATCACTCCCCCTATATATAGTGTCTCAGTATAGTGTCCTCATCACTCCCCTATATATAGTGTCTCAGTATAGTGTCCTCATCACTCCCCTATATATAGTGTCTCAGTATAGTGTCCTCATCACTCCCTATATATAGTGTCTCAGTATAGTGTCTTCATCACTCCCTATATATATAGTGTCTCAGTATAGTGTCCTCATCACTCCCCCTATATATAGTGTCTCAGTATAATGTTCTCATCACTCCCTATATATAGTGTCTCAGTATAGTGTCCTCATCACTCCCCCTATATATAGTGTCTCAGTATAGTGTCCTCATCACTCCTCCTATATATAGTGTCTCAGTATAGTGTCCTCATCACTCTCTATATATATAGTGTCTCAGTATAGTGTTCTCATCACTGCCTATATATAGTGTCTTAGTATAGTGTCTTCATCACTCCCCCTATATATAGTGTCTCAGTATAGTGTCCTCATCACTCTCTATATATATAGTGTCTCAGTATAGTGTCCTCATCACTCCCCTATATATAGTGTCTCAGTATAGTGTCCTCATCACTCCTCCTATATATAGTGTCTCAGTATAGTGTCCTCATCACTCTCTATATATAGTGTCTCAGTATAGTGTCCTCATCACTCCCCTATATATAGTGTCTCAGTATAATGTCCTCATCACTCCCCCTATATATAGTGTCTCAGTATAGTGTCCTCATCACTCCCTATATATATAGTGTCTCAGTATAGTGTCCTCATCACTCCCCCTATATATAGTGTCTCAGTATAGCGTCCTCATCACTCCCCTATATATATAGTGTCTCAGTATAGTGTCCTCATCACTCCCCCTATATATAGTGTCTCAGTATAGTGTCCTCATCACTCCCCCTATATATAGTGTCTCAGTATAGTGTCCTCATCACTCCCCCTATATATAGTGTCTCAGTATAGTGTCCTCATCACTCTCCTATATATAGTGTCTCAGTATAGTGTCCTCATCACTCCCTATATATAGTGTCTCAGTATAGTGTCCTCATCACTCTCCTATATATAGTGTCTCAGTATAGTGTCCTCATCACTCCCCTATATATAGTGTCTCAGTATAGTGTCCTCATCACTCCCCCTATATATAGTGTCTCAGTATAGTGTCCTCATCACTCCCTATATATAGTGTCTCAGTATAGTGTCCTCATCACTCCCTATATATATAGTGTCTAAGTATAGTGTCCTCATCACTCTCCTATATATAGTGTCTCAGTATAGTGTCCTCATCACTCCCCTATATATAGTGTCTCAGTATAGTGTCCTCATCACTCCCCCTATATATAGTGTCTCAGTATAGTGTCCTCATCACTCCCTATATATAGTGTCTCAGTATAGTGTCCTCATCACTCCCTATATATATAGTGTCTCAGTATAGTGTCCTCATCCCTCCCCCTATATATAGTGTCTCAGTATAGTGTCCTCATCACTCTCCTATATATAGTGTCTCAGTATAGTGTCCTCATCACTCCCCTATATATAGTGTCTCAGTATAGTGTCCTCATCACTCCCCTATATATAGTGTCTCAGTATAGTGTCCTCATCACTCCCTATATATAGTGTCTCAGTATATTGTCCTCATCACTCCCCCTATATATAGTGTCTCAGTACAGTGTCCTCATCACTCCCCCTATATATAGTGTCTCAGTATAGTGTCCTCATCACTCCCCCTATATATAGTGTCTCAGTATAGTGTCCTCATCACTCCCCTATATATAGTGTCTCAGTATAGTGTCCTCATCACTCCCCCTATATATAGTGTCTCAGTACAGTGTCCTCATCACTCCCCCTATATATAGTGTCTCAGTATAGTGTCCTCATCACTCCCCCTATATATAGTGTCTCAGTATAGTGTCCTCATCACTCCCCTATATATAGTGTCTCAGTATAGTGTCCTCATCACTCCCCTATATATAGTGTCTCAGTATAGTGTCCTCATCACTCCCCTATATATAGTGTCTCAGTATAGTGTCCTCATCACTCCCTATATATAGTGTCTCAGTATAGTGTCCTCATCCCTCCCTATATATAGTGTCTCAGTATATTGTCCTCATCACTCCCTCTATATATAGTGTCTCAGTATAGTGTCCTCATCACTCCCCCTATATATAGTGTCTCAGTATAGTGTCCTCATCACTCCCCTATATATAGTGTCTCAGTATAGTGTCCTCATCACTCCCCCTATATATAGTGTCTCAGTATAGTGTCCTCATCACTCCCCTATATATAGTGTCTCAGTATAGTGTCCTCATCACTCCCCTATATATAGTGTCTCAGTATAGTGTCCTCATCCCTCCCCTATATATAGTGTCTCAGTATATTGTCCTCATCACTCCCTCTATATATAGTGTCTCAGTATAGTGTCCTCATCACTCCCTATATATAGTGTCTCAGTATAGTGTCCTCATCACTCCCCCTATATATAGTGTCTCAGTATAGTGTCCTCATCACCCCCCTATATATATAGTGTCTCAGTATAGTGTCCTCATCACTCCCTATATATAGTGTCTCAGTATAGTGTCCTCATCACTCCCTATATATAGTGTCTCAGTATAGTGTCCTCATCACCTCCCTATATAGTGTCTCAGTATAGTGTCCTCATCACTCCCTATATATAGTGTCTCAGTATAGTGTCTTCATCACTCCCTATATATAGTGTCTCAGTATAGTGTCCTCATCACCTCCCTATATAGTGTCTCAGTATAGTGTCCTCATCACTCCCCCTATATATAGCGTCTCAGTATAGTGTCCTCATCACTCCCCTATATATAGTGTCTCAGTATAGTGTCGTCATCACTCCCCCTATATATATAGTGTCTCAGTATATTGTCCTCATCACTCCCTCTATATATAGTGTCTCAGTATAGTGTCATCACTCCCCCTATATATAGTGTCTCAGTATAGTGTCCTCATCACTCCCCCTATATATAGCGTCTCAGTATAGTGTCCTCATCACTCCCCTATATATAGTGTCTCAGTATAGTGTCCTCATCACTCCCCTATATATAGTGTCTCAGTATAGTGTCCCCATCCCTTCCCCTATATATGTAGTCTCAGTATAGTGTCATCACTCCCCTATATATAGTGTCTCAGTATAGTGTCCTCATCACTCCCCCTATATATAGTGTCTCAGTATAGTGTCCTCATCCCTCCCTATATATAGTGTCTCAGTATAGTGTCATCATCACTCCCTATATATAGTGTCTCAGTATAGTGTCCTCATCACTACCCTATATATAGTGTCTCAGTATAGTGTCCTCATCCCTCCCCCTATATATAGTGTCTCAGTATAGTGTCCTCATCATTCCCCTATATATAGTGTCTCAGTATAGTGTCCTCATCACTCCCTATATATATAGTGTCTCAGTATAGTGTCCTCATCCCTCCCCTATATATAGTGTCTCAGTATAGTGTCCTCATCACTCCCCCTATATATAGTATCTCAGTATAGTGTCCTCATCACTCCCTATATATAGTGTCTCAGTATAGCGTCCTCATCACTCCCTATATATAGTGTCTCAGTATAGTGTCCTCATCACTCTCTATATATATGGTGTCTCAGTATAGTGTCCTCATCACTCCCCCTATATATATAGTGTCTCAGTAGTGTCCTCATCACTCTCTCTATATATAGTGTCTCAGTATAGTGTCCTCATCACTCCCCCTATATATAGTGTCTCAGTATAATGTCCTCATCACCCCCTATATATAGTGTCTCAGTATAGTGTCCTCATCACTCCCCCTATATATAGTGTCTCATTATAGTGTCCTCATCACTCCCTATATATAGTGTCTCAGTATAGTGTCCTCATCCCTCCCCCTATATATAGTGTCTCAGTATAGTGTCCTCATCCTTCCCCTATATATAGTGTCTCAGTATAGTGTCCCCTATATATATAGTGTCTCAGTATAGTGTCCTCATCCCTCCCCCTATATATAGTGTCTCAGTATAGTGTCCTCATCCCTCCCTATATATAGTGTCTCAGTATAGTGTCCTCATCACTCCCTATATATAGTGTCTCAGTATAGTGTCCTCATCACTCCCCTATATATAGTGTCTCAGTATAGTGTCCTCATCACTCCCCCTATATATAGTGTCTCAGTATAGTGTCCTCATCACTCCCCTATATATAGTGTCTCAGTATAGTGTCCTCATCACTCCCTATATATATAGTGTCTCAGTATAGTGTCCTCATCCCTCCCCCTATATATAGTGTCTCAGTATAGTGTCATCACTCCCCTATATATAGTGTCTCAGTATAGCGTCCTCATCACTCCCCTATATATAGTGTCTCAGTATAGTGTCCTCATCACTCCCCTATATATAGTGTCTCAGTATAGTGTCCTCATCACTCCCCTATAGATAGTGTCTCAGTATATTGTCCTCATCACTCCCCCTATATATAGTGTCTCAGTACAGTGTCCTCATCACTCCCCCTATATATAGTGTCTCAGTATAGTGTCCTCATCACTCCCCCTATATATAGTGTCTCAGTATAGTGTCCTCATCACTCCCCTATATATAGTGTCCTCAGTATAGTGTCCTCATCACTCCCCCTATATATAGTGTCTCAGTACAGTGTCCTCATCACTCCCCCTATATATAGTGTCTCAGTATAGTGTCCTCATCACTCCCCCTATATATAGTGTCTCAGTATAGTGTCCTCATCACTCCCCTATATATAGTGTCTCAGTATAGTGTCCTCATCACTCCCCCTATATATAGTGTCTCAGTATAGTGTCCTCATCACTCCCCTATATATAGTGTCTCAGTATAGTGTCCTCATCACTCCCTATATATATAGTGTCTCAGTATAGTGTCCTCATCCCTCCCCTATATATAGTGTCTCAGTATATTGTCCTCATCACTCCCTCTATATATAGTGTCTCAGTATAGTGTCCTCATCACTCCCCCTATATATAGTGTCTCAGTATAGTGTCCTCATCACTCCCTATATATAGTGTCTCAGTATAGTGTCCTCATCACTCCCCCTATATATAGTGTCTCAGTATAGTGTCCTCATCACTCCCCTATATATAGTGTCTCAGTATAGTGTCCTCATCACTCCCCTATATATAGTGTCTCAGTATAGTGTCCTCATACCCTCCCCTATATATAGTGTCTCAGTATATTGTCCTCATCACTCCCTCTATATATAGTGTCTCAGTATAGTGTCCTCATCACTCCCTATATATAGTGTCTCAGTATAGTGTCCTCATCAACTCCCCCTATATATAGTGTCTCAGTATAGTGTCCTCATCACCCCCCTATATATATAGTGTCTCAGTATAGTGTCCTCATCACTCCCTATATATAGTGTCTCAGTATAGTGTCCTCATCACTCCCTATATATAGTGTCTCAGTATAGTGTCCTCATCACCTCCCTATATAGTGTCTCAGTATAGTGTCCTCATCACTCCCTATATATAGTGTCTCAGTATAGTGTCTTCATCACTCCCCTATATATAGTGTCTCAGTATAGTGTCCTCATCACTCCCCTATATAGTGTCTCAGTATAGTGTCCTCATCACTCCCCCTATATATAGCGTCTCAGTATAGTGTCCTCATCACTCCCCTATATATAGTGTCTCAGTATAGTTTCCTCATCACTCCCCTATATATATGTGTCTCAGTATAGTTGTCCTCATCACTCCCTCTATATATAGTGTCTCAGTATAGTGTCATCACTCCCCCTATATATAGTGTCTCAGTATAGTGTCCTCATCACTCCCCCTATATATAGTGTCTCAGTATAGTGTCCTCATCACTCCCCTATATATAGTGTCTCAGTATAGTGTCCTCATCACTCCCCCTATATATAGTGTCTCAGTATAGTGTCCCCATCCCTTCCCCTATATATGTAGTCTCAGTATAGTGTCATCACTCCCCTATATATAGTGTCTCAGTATAGTGTCCTCATCACTCCCCCTATATATAGTGTCTCAGTATAGTGTCCTCATCCCTCCCTATATATAGTGTCTCAGTATAGTGTCATCATCACTCCCTATATATAGTGTCTCAGTATAGTGTCCTCATCACTACCCTATATATAGTGTCTCAGTATAGTGTCCTCATCCCTCCCCCTATATATAGTGTCTCAGTATAGTGTCCTCATCATTCCCCTATATATAGTGTCTCAGTATAGTGTCCTCATCACTCCCTATATATATAGTGTCTCAGTATAGTGTCCTCATCCCTCCCCTATATATAGTGTCTCAGTATAGTGTCCTCATCACTCCCCCTATATATAGTATCTCAGTATAGTGTCCTCATCACTCCCTATATATAGTGTCTCAGTATAGCGTCCTCATCACTCCCTATATATAGTGTCTCAGTATAGTGTCCTCATCACTCTCTATATATATGGTGTCTCAGTATAGTGTCCTCATCACTCCCCCTATATATATAGTGTCTCAGTAGTGTCCTCATCACTCTCTCTATATATAGTGTCTCAGTATAGTGTCCTACATCACTCCCCCTATATATAGTGTCTCAGGTATAATGTCCTCATCACCCCCCTATATATAGTGTCTCAGTATAGTGTCCTCATCACTCCCCCTATATATAGTGTCTCATTATAGTGTCCTCATCACTCCCTATATATAGTGTCTCAGTATAGTGTCCTCATCCCTCCCCCTATATATAGTGTCTCAGTATAGTGTCCTCATCCTTCCCCTATATATAGTGTCTCAGAATAGTGTCCCCTATATATATAGTGTCTCAGTATAGTGTCCTCATCCCTCCCCCTATATATAGTGTCTCAGTATAGTGTCCTCATCCCTCCCTATATATAGTGTCTCAGTATAGTGTCCTCATCACTCCCTATATATAGTGTCTCAGTATAGCGTCCTCATCACTCCCTATATATAGTGTCTCAGTATAGTGTCCTCATCACTCTCTATATATATGGTGTCTCAGTATAGTGTCCTCATCACTCCCCCTATATAATTAGTGTCTCAGTAGTGTCCTCATCACTAGCTCTCTATTATATAGTGTCTCAGTATAGTGTCCTCATCACTCCCCTCTATATATAGTGTCTCAGTATAATGTCCTCATCACCCCGTAGTAGTAATATGTGTGTCTCAGTATAGTCGGTCCTCATGCACCTCCCCCTATACTAGTAGTGTTTCATTATAGTGTCCTTCATCACTCCCTATATATAGGGTCTCAGGTATAGTGTCCTCATCCCTCCCCCTATATATAGTGTCTCAGTATAGTGTCCTCATCCTTCCCCTATATATAGTGGTCTCAGTAAGTGTGTCATCATCACTCCCTATATATAGTGTCTCAGATACTAATGTCTTCCCCCCCCCCCCCCCCCCCCCTCCCTCCTCCTATATACAGTGTCTCAGTATAGTGTCCTCATCCCTCCCCTAGATATATAGTGTCTTCAGTATAGGTGTCCTCATCC